>NC_090247.1:44262574-44269374 GCF_037325665.1 Littorina saxatilis | reverse complement strand
AAAACCTGAGTCTAAAAAAGGAGGGTGTCTTAAAATAGGGGTAATTTCACAGAGGTTGTGAACAGAAAATCTGAAAAACCAAGGTCTTAAATTGGGGGAGTCTTAAAAGGGGGGTTCCACTGTATTGAAAGAAAAACTACCATCTGAGATTGACTCAGTTGGGTTGTGGAGCTCACACAGGATTAAACCAGGTAATGGCCATTACTCCCAGTTTATATCTTAATTCTTATCTCAATTGCTTAGTACTCTTTGCATCGTATGCTTCTCTGCGCAATTCATCAACCAAAGCCTTACATCTTTCAGCATGTCAAAAAATGTATCCGCCTCATCTTCCCCAAGGCTGGTTGGCTTGGCAGCAAGAATGGTGTCCCATTCCACTGGCGCCATCTTGTCTTCTTGTCCTCAGGACCAGTCTTGTAACTGTCACCTCCTCACCTGAACCAAAACACAGGTTATGTAATGAAAATCTGAACACCTTTTACAAATTACATGAAAGGGAATTCTCACGTAAAAAAAATATTCTGCAAAAATAGTATGACAAGCATCTAGACGCATTCATGATGAACATGTGACGAAATGTTGACCTACAACCAGGGATGAGACTATAAAACTAATATCAACTACAAGACAGACGTCAGTTAAAGTAGGCAAAATCTACAGGATCCATAGGACTGTATACACTCCGACAATGAAAAGCTCCGTTACAACTCTAAGCCAATGAAATGCGCCCTTACAAGTAGCCAATGAAAATCAATCTGATGTATTGACTTCCGCCATATCTTTTTCGGAGTGTATACAGAGCTGGGACTCGCATAGTATATACAACCACTTCTAGCTTGTGTTCCAAACTCCGACAATAAACTGCCGTGTTGCATCAGTTTTGTGTGCGTGTTTGTTTTTGTGTGTGTTTGTCCCTAGCGTACTTTGATACTATGAATCAAATGTGAAGCGACCCTTCGCAAAATGGCGTTGAAAGACTCGACACGAGTGTTGATGCGATTCTCTGATCTGTTATGTACACTCCGAGAATTTAATCTACATTACAGTAAAGGCTGGGCAGCATCAGATTGTTTTTGTGTTTAGTACTCTCTTAATCAAATGCTCTGTGTTCCAATCGCAAAGTGGCGTCGAATGGCTCATTCGCTTCCCGACCGGAAGTTAATGTCGGAGTGTATACAGGGGGCAGAATCTTGTATACACTATGAGTGTGTGTAGCCATAGCAGTGCGGTTATAAAGTAAGCTTGATTTTCTCCAGTTAAAATAACCAAACCATATTTTGTGTGAAGAGATGTCATGTCATAGATGACTCATAGACATGAAGAAAATGCCACCTAAATTTCTAACACTCTTATACATGTATACATGTATGGTTTTGAATTTGAACATAAAGTCATACACATCATTTCAAGATTTAAAACTATAAAAGCTGACCCAAAAAAATTCTGTAAACATGTTGAATTTACTGTACATTCAGAAAAGTGACACTGTTTCAAAGTATAAGCAACTTGCTGATCTACCTCACAGAAATAAATAAAAGGCTCAATCTAATTTAGTAAGAAATACCGCATACGCAAGGCGGGCATGTCCAATCATGAAAAAAAATCTGCAAAATGTTCTGTGAAATGAATTGTCTTCACCAAGCGGTAGATGTAAATACTCTTAATGAACTACATCCAACGTACCTGATCTCACATGGAGTTGATTAAAAAAAAACCACATACCGTGCCTCCACAACCCTGAACACTTTGCAGATTCGTTCTGTTGTCTATCGTTACTTTGGAGTATCCGCCATTTTTACTTCAGGGGAAGCAACTCTAACTCTTGTTTACATTATCACCTTGTCCCTTACTTTCGTTTTTGATTGATATTCTCCACTTGCCTAGTCTCTAGCTAAACCACAAAATAGACGACTACCATGACCACTGACAGTCTCTGAATACCTTGGCGCTGATAGACTGTGACTAAAAAAATTCGAGGTGGGTGGAAGACGGTGTCACGATTTCATCTTTCGTTTGTGTACATATTTTCCCCTCGACATTTACTCAAGACTGAAATGTTGTTTCCTGGTAAAATTAAGAAGTGAAATTATTTATAGACGAAAAGCATGTCAGTTTCTTGCATGTGAAAAAAATTGGTGGTAAATTTTTTTTTTATAGATTTCACCCCCAAAATCGAATTCTTCGAAAACGTGTACCGACCGGTTACGTCCCTTAAGTAAGAAGGGAAACATTTTAGGATGAATCAAATTTCTAAGTTAAATAAAAAAAATTGGTTGGACAAATTTGGCCCCATGAATGTAAGGTCGCTAATCAGTACTATCGAAGGGTGTTTTTTTTTGTTCAGTGCAGAGTTTATACCAGATCAACGAGGCCGAGAAGCGAAATATCAACACGGCGAAAGATGAAAACGTCACACCGGATCGGGCTGCCCTGCTGTGTCGAAAAGAATCGTGACCTGGCGAAGAATAGCTTCATTTACCATGACTGGGGACAATAGACAGCTATTCACAGGCACATGACACAGGTTAAAAGGCGGACAATTAGGGGGAAATAGTGTACCTAGCATATGAGGACAGCAGCGCAGCTGTTCTACCCCCCAGCACTATGACCAGTTTCTTGCTTTTCCGCTATAACCTATGTCATGCGCCTGTTCAAAAAGGTGCAACGCTGTGCTCGCAGTACCCTCTGACCTCGACCGTTTACATATCTTGACGAGGGTATGACGTGCGAACAGTTACTTTCTATGGTAGGCGGAAAAGATCAAAACAAACTTTTAAAGGCAGGTTTTGCTGGAGGGTTCGCGTTGATATAGAGCTGCAACATCAACAAATTTGTAAACGCAACTGTCCATGACCGATGTATAAAAAATCAAGCTTACAACTGAATATCATGTGAAATAAAAGCTAGAAAGACATGGCCAACACGGCTAAAATGTAACTACTACTTGTACTTACTACTTGTACTTGTGCGACGATTTAGGTTAAAAACCTGTACGCCGATCCACAAAAGTAAGCTGCATACGCGGGGGGGCTAGTAGCAGCTTGGTGTGTAGACACTTGATGTGTCTTTCCAGTGGCTGTCCAGTCGTGCTTTAAAGCAGTTAACGCTATCAGCTGTCACAACATTGTCGGGCAGGGTGTTCCAGTCTAAGACAACTCTGTCTGCGAAGAAGGCACTCCTTACTTTTGACTTGGCAAAGTTTTTAAACAGTTTAAGACTGTTTCCTCTCATGTCCCTTTCAGTGGGTGGGGGTTTGTGTAGATTGGGTTTCTGGGTAATGTATATACCTTTGAGGTATTTAAAAGTGTCAATCATATCACCCCTGCGCCGACGATGCTGGAGACAAGGCATTCCCAGGATCCTAAGCCTTTCTGAGTATGACAGTTCCTTCAGACTTCCAATCATCCTTGTTGCCCTTCTCTGGACATTCTCTAGGTCTTTGCAGAGCCCTTTAGCCTGTGGATTCCAGACTGAGTGACCATATTCTAGAATGGGCCTGACCAAGCTTTTGTACAGCTGTACGAAGGTTTCCTTGTCCAAGTTCTGAAAGGTTCTTCTAATTACTCCAAGTACTCTGTTTGCCTTTGATACTGATGTTGTAATGTGTTCCTTGAAAGACAGTTTGTCGTCAATGTGCACACCTAGATCTTTCTCTAGCGTCGTTTCAGATAGATCATGCTGTACTCCATCTGCTGAGTTTGTCATGTGGTATTTTGCGTCCGATTTCTTTGGACCTATTTTCATGGTGTGACATTTCTGGGGGTGGAAGGACAAGAGCCATGTCTCTGACCATTCCTGGAGTCTGTCCAAGTCATCTTGGATTGAGTTTGTGAGTTCGGTTGAGTCACTTCTTGCGTAGAGCTTGGTGTCATCAGCGAAAAGCTTCACACTGTTGTTCACCACTCGTGGCAGGTCATTGATGTACATGACAAACAAAACTGGGCCCAGTACGCTGCCTTGTGGGATACCACTAGTAACTGCTGCTGGTGCTGAATGAGAGCCGTTAACAACAACTTGCTGGTGCCTATTGCTTAGGAAGGCTTGGATCCAGTTCAGGAGTTTCCCCTGTAGTCCAATTGCTTTGAGCTTGGATAGTAGACGCCCGTGAGGAACCGTGTCAAATGCTTTTTTGAAATCCATATAAATGGCGTCAATGCAAGACCCATCCTCCATAGCTGAGGTCCAGTCGTCCAGTACTTCCAAGAGGTGAGTGACACAAGATCTTCCTTTGACGAAACCATGTTGCTCTCTGCTGATCAGGTCGTTTTCCTCAAGGTGCTGAGTTATGCTACTTCTCACAAGTTTCTCCATCACTTTACACAGGATGCACGTCAGGCTCACTGGTCTGTAGTTCCCTGGTTCTTGCTTGCTCCCTTTCTTAAAGATTGGTGAGACATTCGCTGTTCTCCAGTCTTCTGGTAGCACCCCTTCATCCATAGACAGAGTGAAGATTTTGCTAATAGGGTAAGCTAATACGTCTGCTAGCTGCTTCAGGATGAAAGGGCTGATGCCGTCTGGCCCAAGCGCTTTATTTGGGTTCAGTTTTTCCAGGAGGGTCTTCACTTTGCTTGTTATTACTGTAACTGATTCAAGGGGTTTCTCAAAGGCATAATCTGGGGCTTCTGGCATCTCTCCAGTTGTTTCTTCAGTGAAGACACTTTGAAAGAAGTCATTCAGGGTGTTAGCTTTCTCCACAATTGCAATGTAACAATTACAGTCTTAGCCATACTGTCTCATATTACAAAGTATTTGTGCTTTCAGCTGTGTCTGTGGACAGAAACAACATGTAGTACATTGTAAGCGTCAAACTTAGAGTGAACGCGGCAACCTTTTTTTTTTTAAAGAAGGAGAAAAAGCCTGTGTGTAATGTTGTGTCCGCAACTGTTTTGACATGTTTTCTTAGATTTTGCTATTACTTTTCGTTTGTGCTGGAAAGACATGGCCAACACTGCTTAAATGTAACAAATACTGAGAGTCTTAGCTGTCTCACATAGCACATTTTCTGTGTTTTCAGCTGTGTCTGTGGACAGGAACTACCTGTAGTACATTAGCATGAACGCTGCAAGAAGACTTAAACAGTGTAATTCGTCCGCAACAGTTTTGATACGTGCAAGGTACACAGAACTAAATTTTGAACTCTCTTACAGCACCGTTGGTTGGTCAGAACAGGAGGTGGTCCATCAGTATTAGGAGCGGGTCCAGGGGCCCTTCTCGTCCTTTGTGAAAAACAGCGCCATCTTCAGAAGGTCATGGTCAAAACAATTTTTGTTTACATTAAAACAGTAAGCTATGTTAGCACTTGATTGCTTCCGCATACGGGTGTGTATGTGTGTGTGTGAGGGTAAACATGAAAGCTTTTGGGTGTTTGAAAAAAGAGGAGAAAAAGAAAACTTGTTGTTGTCAACCTTCTTGTGTCACTGATTATGTCCACAAAAAGGGTCCGACTTTTTGTGTATCATGTAAGTAAGGCAAAGAAGAGCAAACTCTGGAACAGTTTATTTTGCAGATCATCTTTATACCTGCCTTTCAGTTGTAAACCCTTTAAGCAGACATTATTGTATGTCTCGCCATTTCAGTGTAATGTGGCCAAACTGTAGTTAACATCAGTGCAGCAACTGATCAATGTTTCCCACCATAACGATGCTAAAACAATACGCAGAACTGCTCCGCAAAAACCGCACAGAGAAATGATGTCCCAAACGGCTCACCGTACACGCCACACTTCACGGCGAACTTTACTGTGCTTCTCCAGCACGAACCCAGCAGGCAGCCCCGAACTTCAAACTAACAAAAGTTGAAAGCGACTTTGCCGTACCCGGAAGAGAACCGCACAGGATATGACAACACCTGGGAAAAGAAAAGAACTCGAATCGTTGACTTGCGTTTTGCTCACCTGTAAAGCGAGCATGTGACCGAGCGCGATATATATCAGTGGTGTGTAGTAGTGTTTAGTGTGTCGGGGTAATAGACAGACACAGAGCGTGTTGTTGCCGAGTGCTGTGCTTTTTGTGACTCGGGGCTAAAGAGAGACAGCCAGGAAGAGAGAGAGAGAGAGAGAGTGAGAGAAATACCACCGAGTGTTTTCTGTGACGTGGGCGTGTTGGCGTTTTGTGTCTTGACTGTGTGAGGACTGTTACAATATCAGCCGTGGTTTGAGGTGGAAACAAAGATGGATTGTTCATCAGCTCTCACCGTTCTACTGTGTCTTGTCGTGATCATCTGTTCGGTGGCAGGTAAGGCGTGGCACACAAAGCTGTTAGGGCTGTGTTTCTTCTGTGTGTGTGTGTGTGTGTGTGATTGGTGTGCATGATAATGATCGATCGTGTGATTGAATACCTGTGAATTCTTTAATTGTGTATAGATAACGATCTATTAGTCACCCATAAGAATCAGATTCTTTCTTTAGGAGGAATTTCACCTTTAGAACCTCTCTTGAACTTGGAGATTGTTATATATACATTTGTCATTGAAATTGGTCAACTTTTATGACCGTTGAAGAGGTAAACAAACTATTTGTGTGTATTTCATTTTCTTTTAGTAGGCCTACTTTCAAACTGGAAGATGAGAAAATCTCTGATCTTTCTTAGCTTTTTTGCCTTTTGAATTTAAAAAACGTTATTTTTTCCTCTGTTGACAGATGAGTGCATGTTTTCTTTTGAAAAAGAGGATTGTCAGTGGCAGTGCGTTAAATCCTGAAAAATTTACATAAATTTATGAATCTGAATAAACCCATGTGTATATATGATACATGGTAGTACTTGTATTTCTTACAGGGTTAGTTCTTACACACAGTGGTACCT
>NC_090247.1:44242574-44257574 GCF_037325665.1 Littorina saxatilis | reverse complement strand
TTGTGACAGAGACTCAAATCTCTGCGTGGAAACAGGCTGGTGATGGTTAAGAAAGCCAGCGTTCTGTGTCGTGCTCATACAATTTGAAAAACCAGTAATCGATTAACAAAATGACAACTGCCTTTCATCGTCTGTAGGGATCCATTACTGTATTATTGCTTACAGCCTTCAGTTATATCTGGTAATCATTTTTTGCACTCGATGCCAATAATCAACAAGATGTGATGAAGCTCTCTCTTTCACTGATCTGAAAGGGCTACGAACAGACGTGAAATGTTATCTACACACTCACACACACACACACACACACACACAAACAAACACTCTCTCTCTCTCTCTCTCTCTTTTTATTGATGTTCCATTCATGTATTTTCTACTACTTTTCTCATTTATTATTACTGTATGCTTGATGTTTCTATGATTCTAGTCGGGCGCACGCGTGAATATGTGTTTGTGTGAATGTAAAGGGCACATTGTAAGATTAAGCCTATGGCCTAAAATGTCTACCCTTTATGTGAATAAAATGGTCTAAGTCTAAGTCTAAGTCTCTTGCGCGCTCTCTCTCTCTCTCTCTCTCTCTCTCTCTCTCTCTCTCTCTCTCTCTCTCTCTCTCTCTCTCTCTCTCTCTCTCACATATAAAAAATAAACAGCAGAAACAACGACGAAGAAAATAAAATATTACTAATAAGCTTTAGATCTGGAGTGGAATCGTTCGTCCACCCCAACACAACACACTGGCGTGGAGTTAAGCAAACAGCAATGCTATGCATTGCCCCAAGGACAAGCAAACAAACACTTTATCAACAGGGCTAGAAACAGTGACATGATCCTGTCGTCTATATGATATAATATGTAATGGCGTCATCACATAAGAAGTGCACTCGTCCTTGTCACAATGAGAATAGTCCGCCACTGCATTAACCCCTTTTACGTCAGTTCCGCCTGACTAAACAGATCCTTGTTTGTGAGCACTTCCGCTTACGCTTAGAACTGTAAATCCATGGATCTGTATAGAGGTCCGTGGTAAATCATATGGACACAGGCGTAGATTTCCATTGTCGAGGGCCCCAAAGGGGGGGTATCATCACGATCACGGAAAGGGAAATTTTAGCTTTCACGATCACAGTTACCTTGATTTTTGTTTTCACGATCACGAACACCAGTGGCAAATCACGGTCACGGTAAAAGTTGCATGTACAGAAAGCACGTGTCAAAGTAAACACAACCACACAGTAATTCGCTCCTCTGGATCTATTGTTTATTCAACACAAAGTGAGAACTGTTGCACCTTTTTAGGCAAAAAACAAAAATAGGTGTGGTTACGGTAACATAGCCCAAAAAAATAGGTAGGTAGACAATCACTTTTTTTTTAAACTTTTTTTTCTAATGTGTACAAATTAAACCTACTTGACAGGGAAATAAGTGTGCGACTCCGGCGCTTTCGCTTGCATTGCGTTTTTTGCACTCGTTTTTTTTTTTTTTTGACAAATGTAATAAAAAGTTATAGGATCGGCCCCTAAAAATAGGGTAGGTCGGGTTACCGTAACCACACCTATTTTTTGTTTAGGTCTTATTATCATTTTTGTAATTCTCTTTCATACACACATAGAAATACATATCATGAGTTGTAATCAGTAACAAGAATGTTGTTTTCATTGTTTTTTTTCTTCTCTCTCTCTCTCTCTCTCTCTCTCTCTCTCTCTCTCTCTCTCTCTCTCTCTCTCTCTCTCTCTCTCTCTCTCTCTCTCTCTCTCTACACTCATACACATTCAACTCCCACACCCTCACTCACACACATGAATATATACTTGCACAATTTCACATTTCCAGAGCTAAATCTTGTAAACCCATTTTCTCAAAAACTATTGGGTGGATTGAAATTAAAGTACATAATTATGTATGTGTGATGGGTTCTTTATTTTCAACTTTGCCATACAATTTGAGGTACACCATCGCCTGGTTTCATGGCCTTGAAAAACAAACAGGAATGCTACAGGCCAAAAATGGTTTTACCTGAAAGAAGCGCGCAGGGCCAGTGGCGAAGCCACAAGCCTGAGCCAGCGAAGCAGTCGAGCCAACTAGGGGGGTCCGGGGGCATGCCCCCTCGGAATTTTTTTTCAAAAAACGGTTAAAATCTGTGCAATCTGGTGCATTCTGGGCATCATTTTCAGGGCTGTAATAGTGTTGTGATCTTGTTAAAAAATCCCATTTTAGCCTCCCCCAACCACCATTCAACACACCTCCAAACTTGTGAAAACAACACTACTGTGCGCTGGCTTCATTGAGACCGGCGCCCGGTCGCGTTGCGCGATATTCACACGGATCGTTTTTGCGGAAATTTTTCAACTTCACCGGAATAAATTTGACTTTACCGGATTTTGAAAACGGCTTTATCGGATTTCCAGCAATTACTGGAAAAGTAGCATGCCTGACAAAATCCCCAACGAACACTGTGACTTTGATCGTCTTTGACATGAGGATCAAGTGACCCAAACTGGCACGTCTCCCCGCCATTGTTTCTGAATTTAACCCATTGTTGATATTAAAGATTACAGGCACTAAAATAAATCCAAGCTTAATGCAAAGAAGCGACAATTAGAATCTATGCCAAGCGTGTCCACGTTGCTGGGATGAAAAACACATTTCTAGTTTCGGGTTTGGCTACACGCAGACTCGATCTCGAGCCAGTCGAGGTCACACTGAGCGAGTGACAGCCAGACGTGGCAATGTCCACAATGTCAATAATCTCATTCTCACTCAAACTCAAAGATCTTGAACAAATTTCAAGATCTTTGCCTACATTCAGAACAGTAATAGAGCAACATAGGTCAACATACCTTGATATTTCGTCTTCGGAAAGACCGACCCGTAGCCTGACCTTTCCACCAAGGAAGGCATTCTCGCCGCCTGCTTTGGTCTGGTTGAATCCACAAAACTATAACAGAAGTTCGATGACAGTACCGCTGCACGCCATTTTTGATCTTCGAATTCGAATTTGACTGAATGCACTCAAAACTTTTGCACGAAGCCCTTCCATTGGATGAAGTTTGGCAGACTTTTGCAATTTGCCTTCTGATTGGATCTCTTTTTTTGTGTGATTGGTTCTCTTAAAGGGAAGCAATCGCTGTCAAAATCATATTTCTGAATGTGTTGTTGCTTCCCTTCAATCGGGATTGGCTCCTTGACGAGTAGAGGATCATAGAGTAATACAGCTGTGAAAAATGTACGTTGAAAATAAAATGCTTTGCAATAATGCCCATCACGATCACGAAAACAAATGACGATCACGATCACGAGACTTGATTTTTTTGTCATCACGGATCACGGGCAAAGTCCCATCACGATCACAGAAATGGAAATTTCGGCAATCACGGTCACAGAAAGGTCAAAAAACGCCAATCACGATCACGATTTTAAACCCTTTGGGGCCCTCATTGTCATGCTTTTCACATCCAAACAAACTGCTGTTGGCAACCGCTTTATCTCACATCAGAGGCCATCACAACCGCGAACTCCCGGGCGTCAATAAAACATATAATATACGTCTATATATTCTTCAGTCCCTTGTAAGCTATCAGTATGGCAATTACACTATCTTAGATCTGCACAGGATTTCACATAGAATGTGATCATCCTTCCACTTCGACACATACCAACATTCAACAGCCTATAACTTCTTTCTGTGCTGAGTGACACATACCAACATTCAACAGCCTATAGCTTCTTTCTGTGCTGAAGGAATGGTGGGGTTCTGCATTCTGATATATGGAGATTACGCAATGTTCTATTTTTAACTCAAGTTGGGAATCCCGAGAGACTTTCTTTGTTTATTGCCCCACTAATAATCAAATGAAGTCACGAGGGATTCCCAAGGTGTGTTACAACAGAGCATTGTCTTATTTCTTTTGAACACTCTTTTTGCGGTTAGGCGAAACGACCACCCCAAAGGGTCCCCGACGGGCTTTTTCTCAGTCGCTATAATTCGCCTTTCCATAACGACCATCTGTCTATAAAGACCACGCTTGGTCGGTCCCTTGGGTGGTCGCTATCGACAGGTTTCACTGTCAAGGTCTAAGGAACATAACTCGCAGTCAAAGAGTGTACTAAATATGTCAATGTGTCCCGGGACCTCTGATTTTTCCTGGGGTCAGTGGACGCCCTCAATGGAGCGGAGCGTTAGAGGATCTGGAGACCAGGAGATTCATAGTCATGCTTTTGTTTCGGGAAGGCACATCCCGCGCCGACAGATGATCCGTGGGACGCTCATGTCGATGTAAGACTGACTGTTGGGAGTTCTCTGAGCCCTTCACAGAAGTGTGTTGGTCATATCTGCTACATTACCCCCGTAAAATCGCTCGGTGGTAGAACCCTGATCCGGCAAAACATTTTCTGAAAACTATACCGACGGTATGCATTATAATGGAAATGTAGTGCGTCCCAGTACCCACTCTTTCAGCTTTAGGGCGTCGTGGGACCCCATCAAACAATTTCTGGGACGGGTTTTTTCGGCTTCTACTGCGTACAGTGACGCAGATACGCACCGCACCGACTGGGCAGCCCTAATGATTATATCTTTTGCTAAATTATCTTAGCAGTGCCAATATCGAAATTAAATCTGCAAAAGAGTGCCACTACAGAAAGTAATTTCAGACGTTCAAGTGTCAGGTTTCAGATTAGGCACGCATGTTTGAGAAGAAGAAAAATTCTGCTTTGAAATGTGTTCATGGTCACTCGCCCCCGTGCTGTTCCGTTTCTGACGACTGTTTCTAGAAGGGCAACATCCTCAAAGATATAGTCTTTACATTGAACGGACATGTATACAGTCTTTCGGATGAGACGAAAAACCGAGGTCCCTTCGTGTACACTACTTTGGGGTGTGCACGTTAAAGATCCCACGATTGACAAAAGGGTCTTTCCTGGCAAAATTGTATAGGCATAGATAAAAATGTCCACCAAATACCCGTTTGACTTGGAATAATAGGCCGTGAAAGGTGAATGTTCGCCTAATAGGCTTGAAGTTTGCTGGTCGATGTGAATGCGTCATATATTGTGTGTAAAAAATGTCTGTTTGTCTGTCTGTCTGGAAAAAAATTCCATTTCAAACGGCAGAAATTAATATGTAAAGCGCGGAGAGCACAGTTGTGATTCGCGCTATAAGCTCCCCATAATAATAATATACACAAATAGTGACACCATCAAAAGAAAACGAACTTGGTAAAAAGTAATGCATTGACTCCTCTATATCAAGACAGCGTCGAGAGTCGAAGACAAAAAGAATTACATAGGAATATTTTATTTTATTTTATTGTTGTTGTTTTTTTTTACCTCAGTTGCAAGCAAGGCTGCTTCAACCCATCTTTTTTGCCTCTTTCGTCTTTTTTTTTTTTTTTTTTTTTTCTTTCTTTTTGGGCGGTGAGCACATATCCTTCTTCATTGGTCTTTTTCTTCTTTTTTTTTCAATGAGATTTTAATTTTGTTTTCTTTTGCATTACAGGTTACATTTCCATTAAATTACTTTTTAATTCAACAACAATCTAACTAAGGACAATGGGGATAAACCTTTCGTAGCGCGAGTTCTTGTTGAAATACAATTTCCAATGGAATATGCAATTTAGTTTTCTTAACTTTGCTAATGCACATTTTTGCTATCAATAAAACATGGTTAATTAACGCTGATTCCTGACATTTTTCGATTCCGAATAATACATCTGTAATAGACAATAACTTGAATAAGAAAGCCCGACCTGTCAGACTGTTCAACATTTTTTCAATATAAGTCCAAAACCTTCTAATTCGGGGACACTCATAGAAAAAGTGTTCCATGACATCCAAAATATGTGGGCACTCGTTACAGTTTTTTGTTTGACTTACTTTCATTTTATGTTATAAAATATTGGTGGGATATAAATTGTGACAAATTTTCCATTGCAACACACGAAGGCGCACTTCTTTTGTCACCTGTCGTGGCAACAACCACGTCTGTTCGACAAAAACAAAATCTAGTTTTCTTTTCCAAAAATCGATTGCATGAGATTTTTCAATGCTATAATTCCGTTTTTTCTTTAAATATAACTTAATTAACTTGGGTTTGCTTTTAAACACATTCAATTCATCATCAATCATATCTACATTAACTATATGTGCTGGGTTGTCTACAATCCAATCTTTCCATTGTTTTGGAATTGCATTCATCACAGCGTTGTATTCAACAAAGGTTATTGCAGGGTTTTGCTGCACAGTGATCTGTACATCTTCACATAACAGAAACTGATTTCTTTCAACATTCAACAAATCATTTATAACATTAAAACCTTTCTGGCGCCATTTTACAAAATCCAACCCTTTACCTTTAAACTGAATCAGTCTATTATTAAATAACAGTTGATTACCAACATCATTTCTGTCAACTTCCTCTAAATCTACTTTATTCTTATTATCAAGATATGTCAAAAATACCTCTTTCCAAAAATCATTTTGAACTTTTTCGATTCCTTGTAATTCCTTTTGTGTGCAATTAATTTTTGCCAAATGATTAAAATCTGTTAGTTGTTGAATGTACCATTTTGGGATTGCACTCCAATTTTCTCGACCTGCTTCATGCAACCGTCCAATCCAATTTAAATAAAACACTTTCTGTATATCAAACATATTGATCATTTTCAATCCACCATGCCAATATCGAAATTAAATCTGCAAAAGAGTGCCACTACAGAAAGTAATTTCAGACGTTCAAGTGTCAGGTTTCAGATTAGGCACGCATGTTTGAGAAGAAGAAAAATTCTGCTTTGAAATGTGTTCATGGTCACTCGCCCCCGTGCTGTTCCGTTTCTGACGACTGTTTCTAGAAGGGCAACATCCTCAAAGATATAGTCTTTACATTGAACGGACATACACAAATAGTGACACCATCAAAAGAAAACGAACTTGGTAAAAAGTAAAGCATTGACTCCTCTATATCAAGACAGCGTCGAGAGTCGAAGACGAAAAGAATTACATAGGAATATTAACCGCAAGCAGCGGTTACTAAGATTTCCCGAAGGAATGTTTCTTTTAATGCGAATAGTTAGTAGACGTCGTCACAGCCTTCCCCTACCTCCGTCACCACCATCACCACACCGCGACCGACGATCGATACCTGAGTGGATGAAATCCGGTGGAGGTGTCTCTACTGACCGTACATTTTCCAACAGCTGGCGCAAGTAACCGAGCAATCGATTCTACCGTGTCTTACACGAAAGTCGATTCTTCTATGCTCACCGCTTGAACAAGGACTGAGCATGGACTGAGTAGGCTTGTAAGACGCAAGCAGGGGTTACTAAGATAATTAGGCCGCTGCTAACGGCACGATATCGTTTGGCTAGCAAATATGCTAGCGGCACGATATCGTTTGGTTAGGCTGCTAACGGCACGATATCGTTTGGCTTGGTCTTCAACAAGCAAATATGCTAGCGGCACGATATAGCACATTGAAGTGTTGATCACAAAGTTTAAAGGGGCAGAAAACAGCTAAAACAGCTAAAAACAACTTTGTTTTAGAAAAAACTCTTTGAACCACTTTACTGAGTGAAAACTGCACATCGATAGCGCTGTTAGTTTGGCTGTAAATAACGTTTAACTTTGTAGTGGAAGTACAATGACGTCATTTTTATTTTAAAACGGGCGTAACTCGCTTCAAAATTGGCCAAAATTTATGCCGTTTTTTTGCTTTTGGCGTTTTGAACTGGCGTGTATGTGATGTCTGGCAGAATCGCGCCACAGCTTCATGTAAATCACTATAGGAATCGAAATGCTGGCCAACATGCAAACACCGATCATTCTCCGCCATGATGGACAGCAAAACGCGGAAAGAAGAGGAGTCACGTGACAACGGTAGAAAAACAAAGGCTGCTTGGATCGGAACATTTTTCTCATAAACCGGAAGTGACGGGAAAAAATGCTCAACTCAACAACAACAACAATCGGGGACGCCTAGAACAACAAAATGCCTGAAAAACAAGAAAGGATCGTTTCGTTAGCATCTGGACCACGAATTTGCTTCACATCCAATATCGTTTCGCTAGCATCCAAGCTCTCACAGTTGCTTCGCGTACGATATCGTTTCGCTAGCATCTAAGCCCTCGAATTTGCTTTATATCCGATATCGTACCGTTAGCCACTCCGAAGATAATATGAGTCCATCCTGACCCTCAGGTCAAAATGAGTTCGGCTCATTCTCTCCCGGACAGGATGCCTTGAGTTTCCTTGTCTGGCAAGGAAACCGATTTTTTTTAACATATTTAGAGCTTTTTGTAATGTGTTATGGATGTAAGCAGATTCGCGATCGTCGATAGTGATTTTTCATGGTGTTTTGTAATTTTTAAATTACAGAGGAATTTTTATTTTAGACAGTTTTAAGCGAGCTATTTTTCGCGGATGTATTTACTGTGTGCAAACAACTCTAAATATGGCATAATTGTCACGTGATAATCAACCGTTTGGTTTCACGCTCGCTGGAGCAGACGATTTTTTTTGACAGTGATGCAACCATATATTACGGTCTCCTTCCGGCAGCAGTCCCAAAATTCGACTTGTTTTGACCTTAGAACGATGTCTTTATCATAACTGTGAAGAACAGAACGGAGATCACTGTCGAAGTCGGCCAATCTGCCATCATTTTCGTCTCGCGAACACTGCTCGTGAACAACATAATTATGGGAGATCACTCTGTATTCTGGTTTTGATAGATTCGCGTTGGACTGTCGCGTCCGGTCAGAGAGACAACTGGCGATAGCCGTGGAGCGAGGATTATCAGAATGATATGAGTCAGCAACAACAGGTCGTGTCTACTGACATTTCACGAATCATGCGAACAATATATATCTAAACGAAAACGGATAAGGAAAGGATCTGACTATAATTCTTTGTCAATATCTTCTGCAAACGCAGAACATAAATCAAAAAAGCTGGGTTTTTTTTACATTTGACAAGCTGGGTTTTTTAACAAGTGTTCAGAATATCAAATTAATATAGATTCACTAAAATGACCAAAAACAACAAAAAAATGCTTCCGATGTCATTTGTGAAACGGACAGAAAAAAAAGTGCATCTTGTGATTGTCTCATTTTCTTGTTTGCAATGAGTTTTACGAAGCTGGTTGAATTGCTGTGTTAAAAATGAAGGAGACTCGCTTGATTTTCACTTGTCTTGTTTACTCAGCAACCAAATCTTTCTGTGTGTGTGTGTGTGTGTGTGTGTGTGTGTGTGTGTGTGTGTGTGTGCGTACGTGATTGTGTGGTGTGGGTTGGTGCGTGCGTGATTGTGTGTGGTGTGTGTGTGTTTGTATGCGTGCGTGCGTGATTGTGTGTGGTGTGTGTGTGTTTGCGTGCGTGCGTGATTGTTAGGTGTCGGTGTGTGTGTGTGCGTGATTGTGTGTGTGTGTGTGTGCGCGATTGTGTGTGTGGTGTGTGTCAGTGTTGTCGCCATGGCATCCGCGTGAATAATTTAGCCTCTTACAACTGATGCAGAACTTATCTACACATCGTGTGAGGATCGAGTTGGACTCAATGGGACAAAAAATAACTAAACACCCGTATTAAGGAAAGTGTCGAATTAAAGGAAAAACATGAAAACATAAAGACACGAAACAAGGCGTTCGCCATGGAAAAGGTGTATCGCCTTATCCACAAATCAACACTAAAAAAAACCATGGGATATGAATCACACGCCGGTACGAATTTCTTTATGTACTCGTACACCACGAGGATTATATAGAGAGAAATTCGTGCTTGTGATTATATAGAACTATTATTACCCTTTTACGTCTCACTGTGAATGGGCAGTCTTTTAACTTTCTTAGTCGCCTTACTGTAATAACTATTGTGTGTCGCTGGTAAGTACGTTCTCGAATAAATAACGACTGCTATAGTATATATTGTATAGACATTCAAGTGGAGAGCATACATCTATCGCGAAAAAATAAACTCAAGAGTCGAGAGTAAAGCCAGAGTGGAGAGGTGCACGCCTGAGTGAGCACATAATTAGATCCCCGCCCCCTCCCCCCCCCTCCCCTTCAAAACCAAACAAACATACAACGCAAAAACAAAACAAAAAAATACCGCGACATGTGCATGTATCCCATTAAAAGGGTTGGTTACTAAGAAGAAACTTTTCTCTTTTGGTTATATTTTCGCTGAAAAACGGAAGAAGTTGTGGGTCCGCGACGAATACGCTGCGGTTACGATTGACAGATGCGAGGGGGTGGGGGGGGGGGGGGGGCTTAGTGGTTGCTGATTCGTCATAAACTGGGCGGGGTGGGGTGTTAGCGTAAATTGAAACGAAAGAGATCCACGGTAAGGAGCAGTAAGTGAAATTAGCTTCAAGTCGTGATATAATTCGTGCTTTGTTTACCACTTCGAATTCAGCTCAGTCTAAGGCGGCACAATAGTTTAAAGGCGCCGTCCTTCTCCTGAAACGATCGAATGATCTTGCACGTCAAGTTTGCACAGCTCCGCCCATGCTTCTACATGAGATAACACTAATAACATCCTTTTAATTCAGTGCAGTGGACCTACATGAAAGAAAAACCTGCAGCTTGGTTACTTCCACATAAGCACACAGACACACAGTGACACACAGATTTACACGCATGTACGCACGCACGAACACACACACACACGTACGCACACACGCACACACACACACACACACACACACACACACACACACACACACACACACTATCTGTGCTGGGGTTTTACTCCCGACTTTAATGTCGCTACTGACATTTAAAAAAAATCTGAATCAGGTTTTTTTAATATTAAAAACTTAAACCAAAATAGTGAATCAATAAATAAATAGAATAAAAAAATATTGAAATAAATAATCAAACACCCCTTACTCCTCACAGGAGTTAGAAGACAGTCTGTTGACTTTTTAAACGTGTCTCATGCAGGGCTCCCCACGGACGCCCCGCCTAGTGCGTCCCGGGACCCCCACTTTCAATTTTTAGAGGGTCCAGGGACCCCCACAGCAGAATGTTAGAGGGTTCTAAGGGTCCAAAAGCCGAAAAGTCCCAGTGTACTTATAACACATTGTGGTCACGTATTGTGTACTGTGAAGTGTCTTTTTCAGTGGAATATTTTAGGTGGACATGACCATCCAGGACCCGCTCTTTTAAAGTCTAGTGCGTCCCGGGACCCCCTCCATACATTTCTTGTGCGTCCCGGGACCCCCTCCATACATTTCTAGTGCGTATCGGGACCCCTTCCATACATTTCTAGTACGTATTTCCGGCTTCTAGTGCGTTTAGGACGCAGGTTCCAGATCTGTCATGTTTACATAATCGTTTACACTATTAGAAGGAGGGTACCTTTTATATATATATATATATATATCTGAAAACCGTTGTTTTGCTAACGCTAAATAAATATTAGACGATCTTTTGTCAGTATAAAAACGCGCTAGTTTGTAAATCTTACCTTACGTATACTTGAAATGTTTCGTGATCGCCCTAACGTGAGCATTATTATACCCAAACTGTTTGATTTTGTGCAAACATAGCATTCAAATAATCCCTTGTTGGTACAATATAATGTATGGTCTTGTCAACACCACATCGTGAGTAACCATTCCCCTTTTAGACCAACTGTTCGACTTCGTGCAAACATGTCACATAAATAAAACTGTCAGTGGCGCAAGAAAGTGATTAAGCTGAACCTGGGATTTCCTTCCAATTTACTTCTTTTCTTTTTTTTTTTTTTTTTTTTAGCTTGTACAGTCCTACCCCCAGCTCCTTATTATAAACCCCATAGAGTAGTGGGTCGCTAGAAGTTTACGATTATTATTTATTATTTATTATTATTATTGATCTTCAGCATGTGACTCAGAGAAGGTAGTTTTAGGTGGACACAGACACACACGCACACGCACGCACGCACGCACGCACACACACACACACACACACACACACACACACACACACACACACACACACACACACACACACACACACTGATTGGAATACCATAAGCACAGGTATAACACATGACGTTTTAAACTGGATTTGAGCCAAATGCTATTTTATCACCAGGATCTAAAATAGGTTGGTAGTCTACCTCTTTCTTGGATCTTACGTCGTCCTTTGTCCGTTTGTCTACTTGTTGCTCGCGGATCCACTTAATTCGATGCATGACTCTACAGTTTGTGTTAAGATAGAACTTAAGTGCTTGTGTATTTTAGTATTAACAACCATTTAGTCGCAGCTTTGTAATCATGAAAAGACGATCAAGAATACATTTATCTCCCGTGTCAGGAAACACCTGTTCCCTCCGCTTTAATAAGCTTTGTCTATTTTCCTATCTGGAGATCTTGTGCCTATTTGCCTATTTGATGATGTTGTTGTTGTTGTTGTTGTTGTTGTTGTTGTTGTTGTTGTTGTTGTTGACGTCAATAGTCTGTCTCTCTCTCTTTTTACATTTAGTCAAGTTTTGACTAAATGTTTTAACATAGAGGGGGGAATCGAGACGAGGGTCGTGGTGTATGTGTGTGTGTGTGTGTGTCTGTCTGTCTGTGTGTGTGTGTGTAGAGCGATTCAGACTAAACTACTGGACCGATCTTTATGAAATTTGACATGAGAGTTCCTGGGTGTGATATCCTCAGACGTTTTTTTCATTTTTTTGATAAATGTCTTTGATGACGTCATATCCGGCTTTTCGTGAAAGTTGAGGCGGCACTGTCACGCTCTCATTTTTCAACCAAATTGGTTGAAATTTTGGTCAAGTAATCTCCGACGAAGCCCGGACTTCGGTATTGCATTTCAGCTTGGTGACTTTGGTAATTAAAAATCTGAAAATTGTAAAAAAATTAAAAAAAATTATAAAACGATCCAAATTTACGTTCATCTTATTCTCCATCATTTTCTGATTCCAAAAACATATAAATATGTTATATTTGGATTAAAAACAAGCTCTGAAAATTAAAAATATAAAAATTATGATCAAAATTAAATTTTCGATCGAGTTTTTTGTTTTTTGTTTTTAATCGTCACGAGTCTTGCATAAGTTTCTCATAACTCCTCGCACAAAGAATAGGAACTTTGCAGTTGCTCATTCAGCTTATCGCACGACGGGCAGGGCTGCTTCCAACTTTTCCTGCGCTGTCAACGGCTTTGTTGGTGTGTGTCTAAACAACAGACCCCTGCGCCAGATGGAGTGTGTCGATTTGTTGTCAGTTATGGCCGAAGGTGGAGGGGTGAGGGAAAATAAGGTGGATTGTATTCCCTGACCTGCCTTGTGTGTAGGAACACCTTGAAGATTACTTTCCTGCTAGTTTGCGTCTCTTAAAGGCTGCCATACTCGTAGCGTTCATTAATTAATTCATATTGTTTACATGTGCCAATAATGTTAAAACTGTACCTAAGGGGATATAATAATAACGATTGGCTGTAGCTTTCGAACACAGAAACAATTATTTCAGTATTGCAAAGTGGTGTTGATAGTGTCGAATGTAAACAGAACAGTCTCAAACGCCATCTTTGGTTTACGAAACGTCACGAAGTGACGTCAACGGTCTAAAAATAGCCCAAGTCCTGGAGAACTGTTGCTAAACAATGCAATAAAGAATTAATTATTTCTCGTAATTGGTAAGGACTTCAAACCCTAAAACTTTGCAGGAAGCTTAATTTATACATCCCCCCCAACGATGGGAAAAGCCCTGGAAGTAATTAAACTAATTAAATAGGACTATGTCAGCCTGTAATGGGTGTTCTGGGTCAACTTTCAATATTACTTGTTACTTAAGCGAAGTGTTTTATTCTCAATTGCAAGGCTCATTAGATGAAATATTTTCCTTTTAGGGTTGTAGACCAGGACAAGTCACGGTTTAACAAAGTAAACAGTATAACGTAAGAAGATCGCGACATGACATCATCATTGACATACTCACGTATTGACATGGAAGAGCAAGCCGTTTGACCGGTGATATGAAAACATATCAGACTGGTGCACGTATAATCTATGGCAGACGATATGTGGCTACCGATGTAACGAACGAGGTTAATTATAAAAATTATAAATTAAAAAACACTCAAAAAGAGGGCCATATTTTTTTACCTAGCAACAAAAGAAGAATTCGATGATAATAATGATGAAATACTGAATTTGACGAAAGAGAAATTGATCATCATAACCAATCCTATACTAGTGTATACCATCTATGTGCAAGCCTCCTGCTTTAGGACTTTGTATGGATAGCGAAAGCATCGATGATATAATATTGATTGTGGAGAGGGGTCGCTTTCACGCGGCGGGAGTGTTTATACTAAGCTACCCCACTCCTTTACTTCTCTTCTTTTGTCTTATTTCTGCCTTACCAGTCCTTTCACCTATATTTCCTTCCAAGAAAACTCTCCCTACTATTCCCTGCAGTTTTCCAATTTTTTTCTTGTTGTCTTATTTCTACCTGACTGGATCCATCACCTTTATTTCACTTACCAAAAGTCTTCTTTTCCACATCCTTATTTCTCTGCACACCGCATGTCGTAAGAGGCGACTAACGGATTCTGTTCCTCCTTTTACCCTTGTTAAGTGGTTCTTGTATAGAATATAGTCAATGTTTGTAAAGATTTTAGTCAAGCAGTACGTAAGAAATGTTTAGTCCTTTGTACTGGAAACTTGCATTCTCCCAGTAAGGTCATATATTGTACTACGTTGCAAGCCCCTGGAGCAATTTTTTGATTAGCGCTTTTGTGAACAAGAAACACTTAACAAGTGGCTCTATCCCATCTCCCCCCCTTTCCCCTATCCCATCTCCCCCCTTTCCCTCGTCGCGATATAACCTTCGTGGTTGAAAACAACGTTAAACACCAAATAAAGAAAAAGATGGAGAGGGGAACTTTAGACAGCTCAGTCCCGACTTACCACCACAATAACCGACGAGACAGTGGCCACCAATTGGCCGTCAGCGATGCGAAGGTAATCTGTGCTTATGTGGAATCGCCTGTAGGGAGGTGGGGGGGTACTGCAA
>NC_090247.1:44217574-44237574 GCF_037325665.1 Littorina saxatilis | reverse complement strand
ACAGAAATCGATTGTGTTTCTTTTGTCGCGCGTGTGTGTGTGTGTGTTTGTGTGTGTGCGTGTGTGTGTGTGTGTGTGTGCGCGCGTGCGTGCGTGCATTCGTGCGTGTGTGTGTGTGCGCGCGTGCGTGCGTGCATTCGTGCGTGTGTGTGTGTGAGTGCGTGTGTGTGTGGGGTGGTGGATGCAGGGGGCAGGTGTTTGTGAGTGCGTGCGTGTGTGCATGCATGCGTGTGATTTCAGCGTGACAATAGGCGACTTGTCGCTGGTGTCTGTACCAGCTGTTTCATGTCACATTTTTTTCCCCATCTGTGTCTGCTAATCGTCTGTCTCTCCTCATTTCGTCTCATCGCCTCGCTCCCTCGCCTACTCTCACAAATTGAGAAAATGAGAACAACACTACAAAGCAACACGAAAACGGACACTTCAATTTTTTTGAATGTGTTGTGTTTCAGAAATGTTCATCCAGCAGCTACACAAAAACGGACTATTCAATTTTCTTGAATGCGTTGTGTTTAAAAAAGAATGTTGATCTAACAGCAACATGAACACTGACTATTCAATTTGTTTCTAAAATGTGTTGTGTTTCAGAAATTTCCATCTAAAGTTATCTCCTGCCGAGGGAATCTTCGGCCCTGACCATCAAGTGCACGTCACCGACAAAGGCCTGCGTTCTGTGGATACGTCCTTCATCTACCAAGGACAAGTAAAAGGTGAGTATTTTGACTCTCTCTCTCTCTCTCTCTCTCTCTCTCTCTCTCTCTCTCTCTCTCTCTCTCTCTCTCTCTCTCTCTCTCTCTCTCTCTCTCTCTCTCTCTCTCTCTCTCTCTCTCTCTCTCTCTCTCTGACATTTGAACCAGAAACTCCCCCGTAATCGGCGTATGCTGCCTGAATGGCGGGGTAAAAACGGTCATACACGTACAAATCCACTCGTGCTAAAAACATGAGTGAACGTGGGAGTCTAAGCCCATGAACGAAGAAGAAGAAGAACCAGAACTGAAGACTATGATGTCTGGGCGTGACAGACTTTGGATCCAATCTCCCAACTACCACTTATCAAGCAAACAAAAGTTACAAATCCAGCCACACAGAAATAGTCATGAAAGATGTCGAACGTAATAATATTTTATTCCTGCACTTCAGCCTGTAGGTAACCACCAAATAACCCATACCCCATCCCCATAAGCAGGCTACATACCTCCTCTTTCGATACAGCTCTGGGTTAACTTTGACGCACTGTTTGTTGTGAAACCAAACACGATTTGCATTATTTTATTGTCTTGCGAGTGTATTTTCATGGCCCTGCATAAAATTGAGGTAAGTTTACACCCGCTAACGAAACAAAAAGATCTATCCTTTTTCTAGTATTGTAGACAAAGGCGTGGGGAAGGTAGAGTTATTGTGTGTGGTGTGTATGTGTGCGAGTGTGTGTGTGTGTGTTTGTGTTTTAATGATTATTGACGTCCATCTTATCTCTCTGTTAGGGTGATTTTGTTCGATAACATTCAAACACACGCACGCACTCACACTCACACGGTCCCAGTGAGAAAAAAAAGGAGAGGGCACGTTTTTTTCCCCCAAACTATTCTTTTTCTCTGGGTCAAAGGAAGATCAAGAGCGTGCGGCTTTTCTTCAAAGAGACCGTCCTTACCATAAACATGTATAAAACAGCATGTAAACGGACACAGATCTGCCCAGGCTTTTACATTGGATAAGAACACCCTTCCGCTTTCAAGATAATATAAAACACCAACCGTGTGCCTGGTTCCTGTAGCCTACAATGTAGGGTGTTTTTGTTTTGTTTTTATCTCTGAATTAATTTTGTGGATCGACACAGGTGTCAGTTACGGTATTAATTCAGCCACACACACACAAAATGAATACATAAACAAATCAACAAGTCAATAGATAAATTTAAAAAATCAATTCTCGCTCTGCGCAGAAAGAAGCCCGGCTTGTTAAGTTTAGGTATGTGACCAAGTGGAATGATGCTCTTATCCCACGTGAAATCCTTGACAGATCAATTCTGTTGCGGTTTACAGGAAAGTTTACAGGGTAATGACGCTACCTTTAGCTGGGTGTGCTCTGTTCATGGCCAGCCTAGCAGGGTTTTATGTCCGTCGTCGATAGTTCGATCGTCACACGGTGTCATAAATCTGCCATGACACCCTCCTGACTCGTAAACTGCACCGATTTACCATGAAAGGGAGCTTTCAACGTAGTAGAGGGGAGGGGGGGGGGGGGGGGGCGGTATTTGATTCGGTTATTTTTTGGGGTGGTGGGGGTGGTGGGGAGGGGAGAGGGTAGAAGTATATGTGTAAAAAGGAATATTGCACGTATTTTATTTGCCTGTTGGCTTGGTAAACCACTTAATTTGATAATCGGAATGTTTTTAATGTATTATTTTCAGTAGTTTATCCTCGTTCACTAAGGAAGAGTTCAAGTTGTATTGTAGGCTCGATCTGTTTTACATTTTATAATCCAGGATTATTCAGTTCGGTTGATTGAAACACAATGTGTTTATGCACTGCAGACGGTTCTTGGAAGAGATAATTGTGTTTGTTTGTCCAGTGCTTTTATACCTGACATGAATATAAACATTGGAGAGAGACCTCACGTGATTGGGCGTGAACAGGTAACAACACTCCACAACCGGGAAGTTGTCAGTGCATGGATACTATCAGCTACCGTGTTATTACAGCGCTGATTGGAAACTTGTGCAAGTGTGCAAACACAGACCAGGTCGCTAGGGAATTCATAGTGTTTGGGAAAAACATATTAAGATCTATGGGTTTGTGTCACAGTGTGTGTGCGTGTTTGTGTCACTGTGTATGTGTGTGTGTGATTGTGCCTGTGTGTCTGCGTGGCGCGTATGCGTGGCTGTCTGTCAGTCAGTGTGTGTGTGTGTGTGTGTGTGTCTGCGTGGCTGTCTGTCTGTGTGTGTGTGTGTGTGTGTCTCTCTCTCTCTCCCACTCTCTCTTTCTCTCTCTCTCTCTCTCTCTCTCTCTCTCTCTCTCTCTCTCTCTCTCTCTGTAACATTTGAACTAGAACTGAAGATATGTCTGGTCGTGAGATACTTTGGATCGAATCTCGGGGGGGGGGGGGGGGGGTGCGTGCGTGCGTGCGTGCATGAGTGGGTGCATCTGTGCGTGTCCGTGTGTGTTTATTTAGCTCCGTGAAAAATAAATGGAAAGGCCGAATAGCGGAAGGGTCGGAAAGGGAGGGGGGGGGGGGGGGGGCAAGACGGTGGACATGGTTGATATCCTATTCGTGGTCGCCAGATTGGAGTGTTTGTCCAACTGAACTTGCTTTCAAAATGAGCTTTCAGCGAAGAACCTTTTGAGCAAAATTTGCATCATTTCGCTCGGCTTGAACGCATGACTGATCCCCTTTCCTGGGAACTTGTGTATTCGGGGGACCTTTAGTAACTACCCAGACATGGCATCGTCTTTATTCTCTTTGTATAAACTTCAGGGCAAGTGAAAGTAGACCCGAGGAACGGCAGGGTTGCACAGAAAAGTAAGGCACATAGTGAGATCTGAGCAGCGAACAGAAAACTTAGGGCCAACTTGAACAATAAATATGACGGCATTATAACCCTGCTTTTAAGATCTCCTGATTTTAAACTCCCCTTAGTCTCCTCTCCCCATTCAGTTCCCCCCTCCCCCTTTCGCCTCTCCCGACCTCTTGCTTGTTCATATTTTACGTTCATAACCTCAGTTAATTGATCTGTATTTAAAGAATCCCTCCCTTTTGAGACCGGGTCTTATCAGATTATTTAGTTGTAAATGGGGGTTCCACTGTAGGTTGAGGACAAAATGCAAGGGGTTTCAGCCGTCCAAGTGCCTTCATTTATACAACAGAGGAATGAAAATGTTTACTTTTAAAAATACCCCCCGCGGGTTAGGGGGAGTCCCATATTGGTTGGGACGAGAAAGAATTTACCCGATGCTAACCAGCATGTCGTAAGAGGCGACTAACAGGTTCTGTTTCTCCTTTTACCCTTGTTAAGTGTTTCTTGTATAGAATATAGTCAATGTTTGTAAAGATTTTAGTCAAGCAGTATGTAAGAAATGTTACGTCCTTTGTACTGGAAACTTGCATTCTCCCAGTAAGGTCATATATTGTACTACGTTGCAAGCCCCTGGAGGAACTTTTTGATTAGTGCTTTTGTGAACAAGAAACAATTAACAAGTGGCTCTATCCCATCTCCCCCCCCCCTTTCCCCTATCCCATCTCCCCCCTTCCGCCGTCGCGATATAACCTTGAATGGTTGAAAACGACGTTAAACACCAAATAAAGAAAGAAAGACTTTTAAAAATGTTGGACTTGAGTATAAATAGATTGACAGAAATCAAGAGAAGACCTTCAAGTCGCTATTTGGCATAGGTTATGAGCATTAAAAGCACTGAATTGTTATGTCACTGTCAGTATAAGGAAAGTCATTTGGATATTGAGCAATCCCTCTCTCTCCTTGCGTACGCGACTGTATAAAATAGTCAGAAAAGACAGACAAACAGGCTCAGGGTAAAACAGGGACAGATACACTGAGGGAATGAAAAACCTCAGGTTGATCGATTCTTAGGTGGTGGAAGGAGACGGGAGGGGGGGGGGGGGGGACGAAACGACGTGTTAATGGTTGATGCTGAGTCATGCCTGTACCGTGTCAACTAGGCTACTTTGTACAGTATACTAGCCACGCACCCTCAGCAATGTACAGCTCTGCTGGTGGGTATGCCGCGACCCGTGTGTACCTCCTTTGGCGCCCACCTCGAGTTGACCCGCTAAATGGGAAAGGTGAAACAGCCTTTAGACGGGGTGGATAAAAGACAAGTTTACCTGATTCACACGGGTCCAGCGCGGCTTTGTGACTCGGTTTGCTTTTTTTAACGGGATAAGTTTGTGAGGCTTTTTGAGCGGATCGACACCTTGCCCTGAACGTTACTATACTCTGGATGGCTTTGGTTTAAGGGAGAGGGATACCAATAGTGTGTGTGTGGTGGTGGGGGGGGGGGGGGGGGAGGGGTGTCAAAACTACTGACTGTACTTCAGTCGTACGGGTGCCCCTACACCGAGAACGTCTGGTTGTATGGTTGTATCGTGTCTTTTTGTCTGTCGGTCTTCTCAGTTTCTGTCTTTCTGCGACTATGTCAGTGTCTGTTCAAAAATATTTCACTTGGTAAAGCTGAAATGCTCATGGAAAGTGTGTGTGTGTGTGTGTGTGTGGTTTTATTTAAGATCGCCCATAAGATGACATGTCTGGGTGTGGTGACGAAAAAGGAAGTTCAAAAGGGCAGGTAACATAAGATAGGCTGTGATAAGTTTCGCTATTGCCCCTGAAACTTGAGATACCTTGTGTGTGGAAACAGGTCTCAACTTCCTAGCATTAACATGCAAATCGATACAGGCTGCAGCATTTGATACAGTGACGACGGGCGCTGTGGCGGGGTGGTAAGACGTCGCCCTCTTAATCGGAAGGTCGAGGGTTCGAATCCTGGCCGCGGCCGCCTGGTGGGTTAAGTGTGGAGATTTTTCCGATCTCCCAGGTCAACTTATGTGCAGACCTGCTAGTGGCTTATCCCCCTTCGTGTGTACACGCAAGCACAAGACCAAGTGCGCACGAAAAAGATCCTGTAATCCATGTCAGAGTTTGGTGGGTTATAGAAACACGAAAATACCCAGCATGCTTCCTCCTAAAGCGGCGTATGGCTGCCTAAATGGCGGGGTAAAAACGGTCATACACGTACAATTCCACTCGTGCAAAAACACGAGTGAACGTGGGAGTTTCAGCCCACGAACGCAGAAGAAGAAGAAGATACAGTGACAACGTGATAAGAGACGTAGAGGTACCGGTGTGTTAAAGTGTCTGGTGTTGAGGGAACGGGGAGGGTGGGGGTGGGGGATGGGATGGAGATGTGTGTAATTGGGATCCAACACTGTCAGTCGACTCTGAGAGGAGATATATGTAATTTGACAAACATTTTATGATTACTCTCTCTCTTTCTCTCTTTCTACCTTCATTTCTGGACTGTGGACTGGGTGGCCGAGTGGTAACGCACTTGCGCTCGGAAGCGAGAGGTTGCGATTTCGACCCTGGGTCAGGGCGTTAGCAATTTTCTCCCCCCTTTCCTAACCTAGGTGGTGGGTTCAAGTGCTAGTCTTTCGGATGAGACGAAAAACCGAGGTCCCTTCGTGTACACTACATTGTGGTGTGCACGTTAAAGATCCCACGATTGACAAAAGGGTCTTTCCTGGCAAAATTGTATAGGCATAGATAAAAATGTCCACCAAAATACCTGTGTGACTTGGAATAATAGGCCGTGAAAAGTAGGATATGCGCCGAAATGGCTGCGATCTGCTGGCCGATGTGAATGCGTGATGTATTGTGTGAAAAAATTCCATCTCACACGGCATAAATAAATCCCTGCGCCTTGAATCCGTATGTTGAAATATGCGCGCGATAACAAGCTGCATAAAATAAATAAATTTAAAAAAAATAAATAAATTAAAAAAAAAAAAATTCTCTTTATCTCTCGCGTTCTTTCTCTCTTTCTCTTTCTCTACCTCCCTTTCTCTCTCTCTTTTTCTCTCACTTTCTCTCTCACTTTCTCTCTCTCCCTCTCTTTCTCTCTCTCTCTCTCCCTCTCTTTCTCTCACTCTCTTTTACTCTCACTCTCTTTTTCTCTCACTTTCTCTCTCTCTCTCTCCCTCCCTCCCCCTCTCTCTCTCCCTCTCCCTCTCTTTCTCTCTCTCTCTCTCTCTCTTTCTCTCTTTCTCTCTCTCTCTTTCTCTCTCTCTCTCTCTCCCTCTCTTTCTCTCTCCCTCTCTTTATCTTTCTCTCTCTCTCTTTCTCTCACTCTCTTTTTCTCTCACTTTCTCTCTCACCACCCTTTCTCCTCTCTCTCTCTTTCTCAATCTCTCTCTCTCTCTCTTTCTCTCACTTTCTCTCTCACCACCCTTTCTCCTTTCTCTCTCTCTCTCCCCCCCCCCCCCCTCTCTCTCTCTCTCTATCAGCTGATTTGAAGTTAAAGAATCTATACCTGCCGCTAGTTAAACAGTTTAATAAGACTGTAAGTATAAGTTACAGCTCCGTCCATCCATGGTATCGCGTAATATTTTGTCGAGACTGGGTCAATACACCAGTTAACAGTTCCGCGGCCATTTTAGATCTCGCACATGCGCACTTCTTTTATCGCGAGCAGATTCGACCTATTTCCTTTTCCGGGTGATGCGCATATCGTTTTTCGGCATGTTTATGTCTTTTTCCGGTTAATTTCACCGCATGTGCAGATCGTGTTTTTTGCCCACGTTTCTACGCAAGGGACACTACTCTGGCGCACTACTCCACCCGTTGAAAGGGGGAAACATTTTCTTCAGTACAAGTAGTCTTTATGAATAAACAATTAACAAGAAGGTGGTTGTAAATTCATTCAATGCAGATAAAATAAGAAATATGTTTGACGAACTTGTTCTGTTCTTATTCACATGACAAAATATGTGAAGATCGAGAGATGTTATTAAAAAACCGTGTTCCAGGCAACTCGCAAACAGATAACCGCTGTGTATTTCACCACAACCCAACGCAAAGGAAACATGACACACTACTATTTGGCATACCTTTTTGCATTCATTGAACTTTCCCCAATAAATTCGGCTCACATCAGTCGTACTAAAAGTTTGTCAAAACACGACACACAGGCGATAACAAATGCCCACCTGAACTTGTGGTTCACAACCACACACGACCGTCGAGGCACGTAATGAATTTTTCAATCTTCCGACCATTATTTTTTAAGTCGGTTACTCCCATTACTGCAACCAATAACACAGCATGTTGACGCCATCGCTAATTTGGATGTAACGTGAGGCTTTTGTTATAACGTAGAGGAAAACACACCGTCCCGTTCAATTGCTTCCATCACGTTGAGCAGACGATGCAGCGGTTGCTCGTCGAAATTTCTCGTCCAACCAGAATCGCTTTGGGTATCACGTGAGTTTTCCTTCTTTGTACCATGTAATTGTAAGTGCCGAAACTGTTAACTGGTGTATGAATATGATGACGTCGATGGATGAAACAGCTGTAAAGTATTATATGGCACTAGAGGAATACCCGGCTTCGCCGGGGTGAATCGCGAGACAGAGACAGACAGCGTGGTGGTTCACCACAATCACCTTTGAAGGCGAAGTCCTGTCAAACGGGATTGAGAATTTTAGAGCTTATTTCTTAGCCCTATATTATCTGCTGTGGCTTCTCAAATGCCAGAACATACAGACAGACAAAAGCCGCTAGACCACATCACAAACAGAACTCTACAATACACAGGTTTTTGCCCACACACACACACAAACACACACACACACAGAGAAGCCGTATATATATATATGTATATCTATATCTATAAATATATAGAGATAGGTGAGAGTGTATTTTTCGCGTGGCTATAAATTGATTCGACCTTTTCACTTTGACAGTAAGAACAACTTACGGGTGCAAGGGAAGCGTTGTGGACAGCGCAGTGACATTCTAAAAATAGTAACTTACAAACGGGAATATGGATTGAAGCCACACGAAGGAAGGGAGATAAACGCAAAACACTGGAGAAGATAAGGAAGAGTTACTTATTATGGTGAAATGAACACAAAAACCAAAATCGGTTCAGCGCTGCGCGCTGAGAGCACGTGTTGAAATATCTCATCGATGATATTGTGTCCGGGGTGTAGCTGAATACGGTGTCCAAATTTGAAAAAGATCCACCGAGAACTTTGGCGTTGTGATGTGGTGTAGCGGCTTTGGTGTGTTGGAATTTTCCGTCTGTTCCTAGCTTGTCAGTGAAGACCTGACATGAGTAAGCTTACCCAAAACGTCTTTGTTCTCTATTCACATTGCAGCTGTGAAATAATCAGTCTTGTGTCTCGGTCGTGTAGGTACAGAGTTTGCTTCTGCAATCATTGTGTTCGTGTTGATGACGGCTTCATAAGACAAATCAGCGAATCTATCGTGAGGAAGACGTTTATGTACAAATCACCGAACCCAACCCATTTTTTGTGTGCATTTTTCTGAAGAATAAACTGCATGTGGTTAATTTCATCCGTTTAATGCTTGTCGAAAGGAGCCATAAGGCTTTAGAATAAAAGATTTCATGCATTGCTTGGCCATCTGATCACAGATGAGGTCGCAGTTTGTAGGTTGAATCTATGAATCGGCCAGAGATAAATCTGCATTTCTGGTACGACCTTCCAGATTATCAACAGCGGATTCATGGTCGGAATCAAGAGGTCAAATTTGCGTGGCTCCCAATCATTTCATAAAAGATTTCCATTTTCTTGTTTCTGCGGCTGCGCAAGTTATTTTGCCTAGGTCATGGCCGAACTTTAGGCCTACGGAGAAATATTGCTGGATATTTTCTCCCTAGATTAACAGAGACAAAGAAGGGAAGTCATGCTGTATCGTATAATATTTCTCCGTAGGCCTAAAGTTCGGCCATGACCTAAGCAAATAACTTGCGCAGCCGCAGAAATAAGAACAAGTCGCGTAAGGCGAAAATACAATATTTAGTCAAGTAGCTGTCGAACTCACAGAATGAAACTGAACGCAATGCCATTTTTCAGCAAGACCGTATACTCGTAACATCGTCAGTCCACCGCTCATGGCAAAGGCAGTGAAATTGACAAGAAGAGAGGGGTAGTAGTTGCGCTAAGAAGGATAGCACGCTTTTCTGTACCTCTCTTTGTTTTAACTTTCTGAGCGTGTTTTTAATCCAAACATATCATATCTATATGTTTTTGGAATCAGGAACCGACAAGGAATAAGATGAAAGTGTTTTTAAATTGATTTGGACAATTTAATTTTGAGAATAATTTTTATATATTTAATTTTCAGAGCTTGTTTTTAATCCGAATATAACATATTTATATGTTTTTGGAATCAGCAAATGATGAAAATAAGCTAAACGTAAATTTGGATCGTTTTATAAATTTTTATTTTTTTTTACAATTTTCAGATTTTTAATGACCAAAGTCATTAATTAATTTTTAAGCCACCAAGCTGAAATGCAATACCGAAGTCCGGGCTTCGTCGAAGATTACTTGACCAAAATTTCAACCAATTTGGTTGAAAAATGAGGGCGTGACAGTGCCGCCTCAACTTTCACGAAAAGCCGGATATGACGTCATCAAAGACATTTATCAAAAAAATGAAAAAAACGTTCGGGCATTTCATACCCAGGAACTCTCATGTCAAATTTCATAAAGATCGGTCCAGTAGTTTAGTCTGAATCGCTCTACACACACACACACACACACAGACACACAGACACACGCACATACACCACGACCCTCGTTTCGATTCCCCCTCGATGTTAAAATATTTCGTCAAAACTTGACTAAATATAAAAAGGAAATCTTTTATGAAATGATTGGGAGCCACGCAAATTTGACCTCTTGATTCTGACCATGAACCCGCTGTTGATAATCTGGAAGGTCGTACCAGAAATACAGATCTATATCTATCTCTGGCGGATTCATAGATTCAACCTACAAACTGCGACCTCGTCTGTGATTAGATGGCCAAGCAATGAGTGAAATCTTTTATTCTAAAGCCTTATGGCTCGTTTTGACAAGCATTAAACGGATAAAATTAACCACATGCAGTTTATTTCTTCAGAAAATTGCAAACGCATCAATACAGCCTCCTGTTGGGTTCGGTGTCTTCCATACGATAGATTCGCTGAATTGTCTTATGAAGCCGTCATCAACATGAACACAACGATTGCAGAAGCAAACTCTGTACCTACACGACCGAGACACAAGACTGATTATTTCACAGCTGCAATGTGAATAGAGAACAAAGACGTTTTGGGTAAGCTTACTCATGTCAGGTCTTCACTGACAAGCTAGGAACAGACGGAAAATTCCGAACAAAAGTAAATGACGTCAAAGTCTCTTTCGCTTTGCGTGTAACTTTGTCATGACGTCTTTTTGTGACGACAGTATACGCGACAATTTGTTCGCTTCCGGTGTCATTTTAGACTGAAAAGCAACTCAAAAGAAGGAGCTAAGCCTGTGTCTTGAAACAGCTGAAACACTCTTTTGGATTGCCGTTTCAATGTTAACCAAAAAGTTAAAGAAAAAAACCAAGGTTCAGTTGCGAACTGACAGCAGATTGAGCATTTATTCCTGTTGATGAAGGTACGATTGAAGCTTTATTCTCTCCGTCAACCAACAAGACTAGATTTGTAGCAGACGAAAAACAAAGTGTGCGTTTTTCCTGTCTTTTGAAGGCGATTATGTCGTTATAAGTTATCTGTACGTTGTGAAGACATTTCAAAACAAAATTTAGCTTTGATGCGTCACGGGATATAAGCTTATACGTTTTCATCCATGGAATTGGGTTTTTTCGTCTCGTCATGATGTCTTTTCCGGAACTGGACAAAACTGGCCTTGCCAAGACTGAAACAAAATATAGTTATACAACTTCTAGGCTTGGGTTGATTGCCCATGGTGAATTTCCAATGATTTGTTTCTACATCCCATGACAAATTCTCTTTATTTTGGTCATGCCATATATACGTTACAGCTCCGTCCATCCATGGTATCGCGTGATATTTTGTCTCGACGGGGTGAAAGAATATAATGACGTCACTCTCGGCAGAGCCTCGAGTGACGTCATCATATTCATTGACCCAGTCTCGACAAAATATCAGGCGATACCATGGATGGACGGAGCTGTAACTTATACTTATTTGCGTTTTTGACCAAAATATGACATTTTACACAGATCGAGACAGTCGAGTCATTGTTCTCCGAGACCGCGCTAGCGGTCGAGGTGAACAATGACTGTCGAGATCTGTGTAAAATTTCATATTTTGGTCAAAAACGCAAATAACATTTATGTATCGATCGAATTCTTTTCAGGTACAATGACTTTGTTGTTGTTTTGACGATTGAACGAGCACACACACACATGCAATCAAACACATAAGCTTCATATTTGGGCGTTTCAGGTTGACCGAAACTTCAAAGGAACTACAAAACACACGTCATGTACTGACTTTGTTGTTGTTTTGACATTGAACATGACGTGTGTTTTGAAGTTCCTTTAAAGTTTCGGTCAACCTGAAACGCCCAAATATGAAGTTTTGTAGGCCTCTGTTGTCACATGGCTCAAAGAAGGGAAATCCAATGTCCAATCGATACATTGCTGGATATTTTCTCACTAGAATAACAGAGACAAAGAAGGGAAGTCATGCTATATTGATGTATAAAGTATATCATGGCGAAGTGCCTAACTATATTCAGGACCTATTTCACATAGTCACCGAAAGATACGGGTCTATCAATTTTCTACCACCAATACCCAGGATTGATTTGTTCAAAACTAGTCGAGCCTTCTCTGGCTCTTTGGTGTGGAACTCCATTCCGTCTGTAATAAGATCATTAACCTCACTAAAGAGTTTTAAACAAGCTCTGCATAATTATTATATGTCTACCTTGATGGCTATATACTAGTCTCAACATGTGCAAGTAGCTGTCAACAATTGGCATTAGAAGTAAGGACAGGTTGTAAGAAAAGGCGTTGCCTGAAACCTCTATCCTTGAAAAATAAAGTTCCATCATCATCATCATCATCATCATCATCATCATCTCTCTCTCTCTCTCTCTCTCTCTCTCTCTCTCTGTCTCTCTCTCTCTCTCTCTCTCTCTCTCTCTCTCTCTCTCTCTCTCTCTCTCTCTCTCTCTCTCTCTCGTCCAAAGCATCAGTGTTCATTATATCCACACAAAAACACTCAAAGCTTTAATAACACATATATACTCATGCATGCATGTGTATTCAGCATTGTTTTCACTACGTTATATATATGACGCTTTATATTTGTGTATAATATGTAATGTGTAAATATTCATATGTTGTTGTTTTTCTCTACCTTTTTTTCTACGTTAATATCCGTGTAAATATGTGATTACTATTAGATTAGTCCCCTCTCTGGGCGAGGGCTGGTTGAAAAAAAGCTCGTTGTATTGCTTATGCCACAACCCTCGAAAAATAAAATGTTATTTGATTTGATCTCTCTCTCTCTCTCTCTCTCTCTCTCTCTCTCTCTCTCTCTCTCTCTCTCTCTCTCTCTCTCTCTCTCTCTCTCTCTCTCTCTCTCTCTCTCTCTCTCTCTCTCTCTCTCTCTCTCTCTCTCTCTCTCTCTCTCTCTCACACTGTCTCTCTCTCTCTCTCCCTCCCTCCCTCCCTCCCTCCCTCCCTCCCTCCCTCCCTTGTGCTACTGTCAAAAGAACCTGTAACGAAATACAAGGCTATACTTGCAACATGTGGACGTTTTAAAGAAGCAAAAAGTGTCCCTACATTTCAGGTTTCCTTTTGTGTCAGATATATTTTGGTGAGGTCAGTAGATGGATGGACAACATGTGGATGAGTTGTTACTGGAGGGTGTTCTCTCATCAGAGGGGCCTCACTTTACAGGTTCCACTGTTTTGTTTGATTATTGGAAAGTTTTCTGAGTCTTTATTAACAGCTATTGTGTTTTCAGCGTAGCAATAGGGTCTGATATTTAGACGAGACAAGTATAATGCCGACGAGTCGAAGACGAGTCGCAGTATACTTGTTCGAGTCTAAATATCGGACCCTATTGCTACGCTGAAAATACAATAGCGATTATATAGCTGTTCTGACCTTTATTTGTTGTTCCAAACTTACAAAATGACAGTTTTTGCGTCGATGCATTGATCTCAGGTTTTGATAGCAGACGCCGTTTCTTATGCGCATTAGTTTTGCGCAGGCGCCACACTGACTTTGGAAAACTAAACTCGATTTGACATTAGTATTTGTTCATTCGTATACAACAAAAAGAAGTTTGATTTTTTTAAATTTTGAACAAGACTACTTATGAAGAAGACCAAAACACAACATCAACGGAAAACTAGAAACAACTGAAGAACTAGGATGCAACAAGGGAAGGAAAAGAGAACAGCTAATCCATACAAAGCGAGCAGACGGCAGCGACGTTTCCAGTTCGGATGAATGGCATTTATACTTGTCTCGTCAGTCATGAAGCGAATTTTTCAACCTCAGTTATAAACGACTACATGAATGTTAGTGCCATGGGTTGTACATCAATACTTCAGAGGGGAAGTGGGGTATTTAGTGTGGAGATACGAGATAAGAAAAGCCGAATGCGAAAATTTGTGTCAGTCGGCAACTGTGAACTAAGCTCACAGGCACACAAAAACGGCTGTTCCGTTGTACTCCCCTGTTTGTACTACATCTTTCGACTTTGGGCATTTTGTGGTGTTTAGGGACAGAAAATAATAGGTTTAGTCCTGTTTCATCGGGAAGTTAGCAGAAAAGGGTATGCTATTGACATTTGTAAAGCTGAAAAACATTCCCGAGAAGAATTTCAAGTTGTCAGTGTATGCTGTTGTCGATCAGTGAAACATCGTGTGGTACAGGTGGGTAAACCGGAACCATGCGTCTTTGTTATTGACAATATGCTTTTGGATATTGAGAAAAATGGCCGACTTCCGTAGCATTATGCTTTGATGATCGGAAGAGACCATCCAATCACAGCCCCCGAATTCCCCCACGTGTTCATCAGAATAGCTATATTGCTTTATGTTATCGCATGTGAATGAGTTATTACTGGAGGTTGTTTTCTCGTCAGAGGGGGTTTACTTTACTGTTACCACTGTAATGTGTGATAATTGGACAGGTTTTTATGTCTTTATTGCTTTCTTTTATCGCGTGTGGATAGTAAAACAGGGATTACGTTTGGCTTTGGCCAATATGCGAAAGTAAATAAATTCCAGCAACATCCTTGTAAAGGATATTGTTTGATCTGAGAAAACAAGAGTAAGTGAGACTGAGAGTTGTACGGAACCAGTCTCCTGGCACCTGAGAGAGTAACAAGCATTGAAATGAACAAGCGATTTTCAAACTCAAAGACTTTAGAAACAATGCTGTTCATGTAGGCAGATGTAATAGAATGGTTAGAAGAGAAGAGCAGTTTTGTGCTTTAGTTTTATTCTTATTTGCTTTCTCTTTAGGGGTGCCAAGAAGCTCGGTTCACCTATCCATCCACAATGGAAGTTTAGAAGGCCAAGTGAACATGCCAGAGACCACGTATCACATTGAACCAGCCACCAAGTACATCCAGGGGCCATCCTTTCATACCATTATCTACCCTGAGACACATCTTGATACTGACCCCTACAGGTGAGGCTGCATCAGGTGTTCAAGAATACTTCTGGGTTTGCTGTGTTTAAATGATGTGTGTGTGTGTGTGTGTGTGTGCGCGCGCACGTGTGTGTGTGTGTGTGTGCGCGCGCGCGTGTGTGTGTTTGCACGCGTGTGTATGTGTGCAATTGTGGAGTGTGTGCATGCCTGGGTCTTGGCGAGCCTCTGTGTGTGCATGTCTGTGTATTTATTTGCATGCATGCTCCTAGTGTGTCTGGAAGCATCCTGTGTGCATAAATAGCATTGCAAGCAGAATAGGCAGCATTTGGCAATTAGTTTTCAATTGTTACATGTAATAAATGGCAGGGAGCGTCGCAAGGCAGAAGCAGTCATTAAGTGTTAAATGTGATAAATGTGAGGGTGCATCACAGAGATAATCAATAATTGTTACATGTGATAAATGTCAGGGTGCATCACAGAGATAATCAATAATTGTTACATGTGATAAATGTCAGTGTGCATCACAGAGATAATCAATAATTGTTACATATGATAAATGTCAGTGTGCATCACAGAGATAATCAATAATTGTTACATGTGATAAATGTCAGGGTGCATCACAGAGATAATCAATAATTGTTACATGTGATAAATGTCAGTGTGCATCACAGAGATAATCAATAATTGTTACATGTGATAAATGTCAGGGTGCATCACAGAGATAATCAATAATTGTTACATGTGATAAATGTCAGCTTGTGTCACAGAGATAATCATTAATTGTTGCATGTGATACATGTCAGGGTGCGTCGCAAGACAGAGGCAATAGTTTAAATGTTACATGTGATATTTAATGTCAGGGTGCGTCGCAAGGCTGAGGCAGGATCCTGTGGAGTGGATCATGTCCATGATTTTCTGGAGGAAGCGTCACGCTTGGAAGAGGAGCCCAGTCATGTGCGCAGGGCAAGGGTGAGAATTTATACCTCTTTCACGGTTCAGTGAGAATCTGCCACCGTGTTGTGTGTGTGTGGTGTGTATGTGTGTGTGTGTGTGTGTGTGTGTGTGCACTTTTGTGAGTGCGCTTGTGGCTTTTTGTGTCTGTGAATGTTAAGCGTTATCAAATTTTATTTTTTTTGCTTTCAAAAAGTGATTTTAACCACTTGCCTGCCTTAGGACGGGTATACCCGTCATGCGCTTGTGCAGCCGCAGCGCCTGACCCGTCCTCTCCGTTCCGGGATTTTCCAGAAATGCTATGTCACTGCTGACACAAAAATAGTAGCCAATGGCTTGGTAGGATACCTCATTCTCATGAATAAACATAAATAGTGATGCGGTTTTGCGTCTGAAGGCTATTTTTGGCCTTGGCGACAGGGTAGGGGAGAGAAATCTCGACTCGTCAAAATGGCTAACGGTGACAGTCGACCGGGCCGTAGTAGGGAAAAGCAAAGCCGGACTGACGCTACAGGCGGTGCAAATGATTATGAATACTGACAGGGGGAGGGGGAGATCTTCTTTCGGACGATTCGTTGGAAACAGGTAGATGATAGTGATTATAATCCTTTCTTGGAGCGAGCAAAACAGCCACCTGTGTTTGATCCACAGGCACCGGAAGATGCGCCGGACTGATTTTTCAAAAGTTCATATTTAAACATCATTATAAGCCAAACTAATTATCATTTCCATGATTAGACACTAAAAACAGATTCTTGGTTCAATTTCCCTTAAAAATAACATAGGTTTTACTTACCTACCTACTGCCAGTTTGGAGCTAGAATTTTTTGTGAATTATTATACCCCGAACTCCAATATTCCCTGGCAGTCAGGAATGCACATATGCAAGTTTTGATTGGCAGCGAAAGGGTTAAAGGCACAGTAAGCCTCCTGTAAACCATCACAGATACGGTCAGGCTTTTACACACAGTACAAACACCCTTTCATTTAAACACTCACCGATTGAGAACATCCTAGGTGCCCTCCGTAAAGAGCGAACAATTTTCAAAGAATTTGTTTTTGCGTGGTTTATCTTGCCCCTAAGCCATCGTGAACCCGTGTGATCCAGTTTCCCTTTTTCACAATGTAGTCGTCAGTTAGTCATTTGAATGCGACTCGATGTGAGCTTATTTACAATAGCACGTTTTTATGCACGAAACAAACGGCTGTGGTTCACAAGAACTCTAGCGATGGCTTTTGACTGTTGAGAGGAACGGCGATATGCACTGATAAACCGTCGTCTGCTACGACCCTTGCGTGACCCTGCTTCCGGGCTTTTCTTTTTTCAAACTTTCACAACTTCGAATTGTACTGATCTTGTCTTGATGAAAAAAGAATTCTTTTATGATTAAAGAATGTTTGTGTAACAAGCTGTCAATTTATTATTTAGATTTTAAAAGTTAGGTCAAGCGCAAAAACGCACCACGGTCCAAAAACATTTTGATAATCATCAATTCACGGCTATCGCCAGTTTACATCGATAGAATGAGACCCGAAGGGAAGTAACTCATGTTTGGTCCAAAAAGTGTTCGAGACAATCTGCAAAATTAATTCTTTGAAAATTGCTCGCTCTTTACGTAGGGCACCTAGGATGTTCCTGTTTGGTGAGCGTTCAAATGGAAGGGTGTTTTTACTGTGTGTAAAAACCTGACAGTATCTGTGATGGTTTACGGGAGGCTTACTGTCCGGGCGTGAATTCCGGTATTCATAACAGCCGTCCAGCACCAAAACGAGGCGCCATTGTTGTTGAGGACCAAGTCCACGAAAATAAATTCTTTGAAAATTTCTCACGCTCGACAGAAAGCAGCCAGGATGTTCCAGTTCGGTGAGCGTTCAAATGGAAGTATGCTTGTACTATATGTAGACGCTCGGGGAGCTCTGTGATGGTTTACGGGAGGCTTAATGTACCTTTAACAGCTGTGTTTTGGAAAAATATATATTATTAAAAGTTGTTGCTTTCTGATCAAAGCGCTCATAATAGTTTCTCTGTGAATCCTGTCCATGTGTACCTAAATAGTAAACTGAGTTGAAGGCAAACTCTTGGCAAAAAACAAAAAGGCAAAAATTGTCCCAAGACTGCCAAGAGCTACAGAGTTTGGCTTGGATTAAAAACACTTCACACCAGGAATAGCGTAAATGAGAGTGTGAATGCTCAAATATCCACAATGTCATCTTATATTTTAAACACTGTTTTAAAGGAAGCCTCGGCATAGAAATTATTTTTCATGTGCTCTGTACTGTCTTTATATTTGCTCTATCACCCTTGGCAGGAGCGGAAGTTACTGATATTTGCTGGATAGCTTATTTGATTTCCTTAACTCCAGTTTTGTATGCTAGATGTATGTGTATCCACAAGCATTGAAAAGTATATGTAGATGAACTGAATTGCTTCAATTGCGATTTCAACAAATGGATAATAAATTCACATTCATTAGCTTTATTAGCATTGTTACAGAGAATGTTTTGGAACTCAGGTACATCACTGCATGTGTATCGCAATAACAGTACAGAAGACGTTTTTCAAAACGGCATCGCAGACAGTAAATGTTTTAGTTTCAGTTTTAAGAAATGCAGCCAATCACTTTTGCTTTCTCCGAGTAAGGCCTGGAGAATCTGATATATATATGTGCAGGGGCGGATCAGTTGCTTTGTAAGGGGGGGGGGTCACTTTGAATCGAAAGTGAATGTGATGGGAATTTACAAGGGGGGTCCGAGGGTGGCCCCCCAGAAATTTTTTTTGCCCAAAGAAGCAAAATGGTGCCATCTGGTGCCATTTGAACTTAGAAATGGTCATAGAATCAGCATAGAAAAATCTTTTTTTTTCATCTTCTTCTTTTTATATTTAGTCAAGTTTTGACTAAATGTTTTAACGTAGAGGGGGGAATCGAGACGAGGGTCGTGGTGTATGTATGTCTGTGTGTCTGTGTGTCTGTGTGTGTGTGTAGAGCGATTCAGACTAAACTACTGGACCGATCTTTATGAAATTTGACATGAGAGTTCCTGGGTATGAAATCCCCAGACGTTGTTTTCATTTTTTCGATAAATGTCTTTTATGACGTCATATCCGGCTTTTCGTGAAAGTTGAGGCGGCACTGTCACGCTCTCATTTTTCAACCAAATTGGTTGAAATTTTGGTCAAGTAATCTTTGACAAAGCCCGGACTTCGGTATTGCATTTCAGCTTGGTGGCTTAAAAATTAATTAATGACTTTGGTCATTAAAAATCTGAAAATTGTAAAAAAATTATTTTTTTTATAAAACGATCCAAATTTACGTTCATCTTATTCCCCATCATTTTCTGATTCCAAAAACATATACATATGTTATATTTGGATTAAAAACAAGCTCTGAAAATTAAAAATATAAAAATTATTATCAAAATTAAATTGTCCAAATCAATTTAAAAACACTTTCATCTTATTCCTTGTCGGTTCCTGATTCCAAAAACATATAGATATGATATGTTTGGATTAAAAACACGCTCAGAAAGTTAAAACGAAGAGTGGTACAGAAAAGCGTGCTATCCTTCTCAGCGCAAGTACTACCCCGCTCTTCTTGTCAATTTCACTGCCTTTGCCGTGCGCTGTGGACTGACGATGCTACGAGTATACGGTCTTGCTGCGTTGCGTTGCGTTCAGTTTCATTCTGTGAGTTCGACAGCTACTTGACTAAATGTTGTATTTTCGCCTTACGCGACTTGTTTTTTTTTCTTCTTTTTTTCGGGGGGGGGGCACATGCCCCCCGTGCCCCCCCCCCTCGTCCGCCCCTGATGTGTGTGTGTGTGTGTGTGTGTGTGTGTGTGTGTGTGTGTGTGTGTGTGTGTGTGTGTGTGTGTG
>NC_090247.1:44036582-44217374 GCF_037325665.1 Littorina saxatilis | reverse complement strand
TTTCTCTCACTCTCTTTTTCTCTCACTTTCTCTCTCACCACCCTTTCTCCTCTCTCTCTCTCTCTTTCTCAATCTCTCTCTCTCTCTCTCTTTCTCTCACTTTCTCTCTCACCACCCTTTCTCCTTTCTCTCTCTCTCCCCCCCCCCCCCTCTCTCTCTCTCTCTCTATCAGCTGATTTGAAGTTAAAGAATCTATACCTGCCGCTAGTTAAACAGTTTAATAAGACTGTAAGTATAAGTTACAGCTCCGTCCATCCATGCTATCGCGTAATATTTTGTCGAGACTGGGTCAATGCACCAGTTAACAGTTCCGCGGCCATTTTAGATCTCGCACATGCGCACTTCTTTTATCGCGAGCAGATTCGACCTATTTCCTTTTCCGGGTGATGCGCATATCGTTTTTCGGCATGTTTATGTCTTTTTCCGGTTAATTTCACCGCATGTGCAGATCGTGTTTCTTTTGCCCACGTTTCTACGCAAGGGACACTACTCTGGCGCACTACTCCACCCGTTGAAAGGGGGAAACATTTTCTTCAGTACAAGTAGTCTTTATGAATAAACAATTAACAAGAAGGTGGTTGTAAATTCATTCAATGCAGATAAAATAAGAAATATGTTTGACGAACTTGTTCTGTTCTTATTCACATGACAAAATATGTGAAGATCGAGAGATGTTATTAAAAAACCGTGTTCCAGGCAACTCGCAAACAGATAACCGCTGTGTATTTCACCAAAACCCAACGCAAAGGACACACGACACACTACAGTTTGGCATACCTTTTTGCATTCATTGAACTTTTCCCAATAAATTCGGCTCACATCAGTCGTACTAAAAGTTTGTCAAAACACGACACACAGGCGATAACAAATGCCCACCTGAACTTGTGGTTCGCAACCACACACGACCGTCGAGGCACGTAATGAATTTTGCAGTCTTCCGACCACCATTTTTTAAGTCGGTTACTCCCATTACTGCAACCAATAACACAGCATGTTGACGCCATCGCTAATTTGGATGTAACGTGAGGCTTTTGTTATAACGTAGAGGAAAACACACCGTCCCGTTCAATTGCTTCCATCACGTTGAGCAGACGATGCAGCGGTTGCTCGTCGAAATTTCTCGTCCAACCAGAATCGCTTTGGGTATCACGTGAGTTTTCCTTCTTTGTACCATGTAAGTGCCGAAACTGTTAACTGGTGTATGAATATGATGACGTCGATGGATGAAACAGCTGTAAAGTATATATGGCACTAGAGGAATACCCGGCTTCGCCGGGGTGAATCGCGAGACAGAGACAGACAGCGTGGCGGTTCACCACAATCACCTTTGAAGGCAAAGTCCTGTCAAACGGGATTGAGAATTTTAGAGCTTATTTCTTAGCCCTATATTATCTGCTGTGGCTTCTCAAATGCCAGAACATACAGACAGACAAAAGCCGCTAGACCACATCACAAACAGAACTCTACAATACACAGGTTTTTGCCCACACACACACACAAACACACACACACACAGAGAAGCCGTATATATATATATGTATATCTATATCTATAAATATATAGAGATAGGTGAGAGTGTATTTTTCGCGTGGCTATAAATTGATTCGACCTTTTCACTTTGACAGTAAGAACAACTTACGGGTGCAAGGGAAGCGTTGTGGACAGCGCAGTGACATTCTAAAAATAGTAACTTACAAACGGGAATATGGATTGAAGCCACACAAAGGAAGGGAGATAAACGCAAAACACTGAAGAAGATAAGGAAGAGTTACTTATTATGGTGAAATGAACACAAAAACCAAAATCGGTTCAGCGCTGCGCGCTGAGAGCACGTGTTGAAATATCTCATCGATGATATTGTGTCCGGGGTGTAGCTGAATACGGTGTCCAAATTTGAAAAAGATCCACCGAGAACTTTGGCGTTGTGATGTGGTGTAGCGGCTTTGGTGTGTCGGAATTTTCCGTCTGTTCCTAGCTTGTCAGTGAAGACCTGACATGAGTAAGCTTACCCAAAACGTCTTTGTTCTCTATTCACATTGCAGCTGTGAAATAATCAGTCTTGTGTCTCGGTCGTGTAGGTACAGAGTTTGCTTCTGCAATCATTGTGTTCGTGTTGATGACGGCTTCATAAGACAAATCAGCGAATCTATCGTGAGGAAGACGTTTATGTACAAATCACCGAACCCAACCCATTTTTTGTGTGCATTTTTCTGAAGAATAAACTGCATGTGGTTAATTTCATCCGTTTAATGCTTGTCGAAAGGAGCCATAAGGCTTTAGAATAAAAGATTTCATGCATTGCTTGGCCATCTGATCACAGATGAGGTCGCAGTTTGTAGGTTGAATCTATGAATCGGCCAGAGATAAATCTGCATTTCTGGTACGACCTTCCAGATTATCAACAGCGGATTCATGGTCGGAATCAAGAGGTCAAATTTGCGTGGCTCCCAATCATTTCATAAAAGATTTCCATTTTCTTGTTTCTGCGGCTGCGCAAGTTATTTTGCCTAGGTCATGGCCGAACTTTAGGCCTACGGAGAAATATTGCTGGATATTTTCTCCCTAGATTAACAGAGACAAAGAAGGGAAGTCATGCTGTATCGTATAATATTTCTCCGTAGGCCTAAAGTTCGGCCATGACCTAGGCAAAATAACTTGCGCAGCCGCAGAAACAAGAAAAGGGAAATCTTTTATGAAATGATTGGGAGCCACGCAAATTTGACCTCTTGATTCTGACCATGAACTCGCTGTTGATAATCTGGAAGTTCGTACCAGAAATACAGATCTATATCTATCTCTGGCGGATTCATAGATTCAACCTACAAACTGCGACCTCGTCTGTGATCAGATGGCCAAGCAATGAGTGAAATCTTTTATTCTAAAGCCTTATGGCTCGTTTTGACAAGCATTAAACGGATAAAATTAACCACATGCAGTTTATTTCTTCAGAAAATTGCAAACGCATCAATACAGCCTCCTGTTGGGTTCGGTGTCTTCCATACGATAGATTCGCTGAATTGTCTTATGAAGCCGTCATCAACATGAACACAACGATTGCAGAAGCAAACTCTGTACCTACACGACCGAGACACAAGACTGATTATTTCACAGCTGCAATGTGAACAGAGAACAAAGACGTTTTGGGTAAGCTTACTCATGTCAGGTCTTCACTGACAAGCTAGGAACAGACGGAAAATTCCGAACAAAAGTAAATGACGTCAAAGTCTCTTTCGCTTTGCGTGTAACTTTGTCATGACGTCTTTTTGTGACGACAGTATACGCGACAATTTGTTCGCTTCCGGTGTCATTTTAGACTGAAAAGCAACTCAAAAGAAGGAGCTAAGCCTGTGTCTTGAAACAGCTGAAACACTCTTTTGGATTGCCGTTTCAATGTTAACCAAAAAGTTAAAGAAAAAAAACAAGGTTCAGTTGCGAACTGACAGCAGATTGAGCATTTATTCCTGTTGATGAAGGTACGATTGAAGCTTTATTCTCTCCGTCAACCAACAAGACTAGATTTGTAGCAGACGAAAAACAAAGTGTGCGTTTTTCCTGTCTTTTGAAGGCGATTATGTCGTTATAAGTTATCTGTATGTTGTGAAGACATTTCAAAACAAAATTTAGCTTTGATGCGTCACGGGATATAAGCTTATACGTTTTCATCCATGGAATTGGGTTTTTTCGTCTCGTCATGATGTCTTTTCCGGAACTGGACAAAACTGGCCTTGCCAAGACTGAAACAAAATATAGTTATACAACTTCTAGGCTTGGGTTGATTGCCCATGGTGAATTTCCAATGATTTGTTTCTACATCCCATGACAAATTCTCTTTATTTTGGTCATGCCATATATACGTTACATCTCCGTCCATCCATGGTATCGCGTGATATTTTGTCTCGACGGGGTGAAAGAATATAATGACGTCACTCTCGGCAGAGCCTCGAGTGATGTCATCATATTCATTGACCCAGTCTCGACAAAATATCAGGCGATACCATGGATGGACGGAGCTGTAACTTATACTTATTTGCGTTTTTGACCAAAATATGACATTTTACACAGATCGAGACAGTCATTGTTCTCCGAGACCGCGCTAGCGGTCGAGGTAAACAATGACTGTCGAGATCTGTGTAAAATGTCATATTTTGGTCAAAAACGCAAATAACATTTATGTATCGATCGAATTCTTTTCAGGTACAATGACTTTGTTGTTGTTTTGACGATTGAACGAGCACACACACACACATGCAATCAAACACATAAGCTTCATATTTGGGCGTTTCAGGTTGACCGAAACTTCAAAGGAACTACAAAACACACGTCATGTACTGACTTTGTTGTTGTTTTGACATTGAACAGCACACACATGCAATCAAACACATGACGTGTGTTTTGAAGTTCCTTTAAAGTTTCGGTCAACCTGAAACGCCCAAATATGAAGTTTTGTTGGCCTCTGTTGTCACATGGCTCAAAGAAGGGAAATCCAATGTCCAATCGATACATTGCTGGATATTTTCTCACTAGAATAACAGAGACAAAGAAGGGAAGTCATGCTATATTGATGTATGAAGTATATCATGGCGAAGTGCCTAACTTTTTTCAGGACCTATTTCACATAGTCACCGAAAGATACGGGTCTATCAATTTTCTACCACCAATACCCAGGATTGATTTGTTCAAAACTAGTCGAGCCTTCTCTGGCTCTTTGGTGTACGTGGAACTCCATTCCGTCTGTAATAAGATCATTAACCTCACTAAAGAGTTTTAAACAATCTCTGCATAATTATTATATGTCTACCTTGATGGCTATATACTAGTCTCAACATGTGCATGTAGCTGTCAACAATTGGCATTAGAAGTAAGGACAGGTTGTAAGAAAAGGCGTTGCCTGAAACCTCTATCCTTGAAAAATAAAGTTCCATCATCATCATCATCATCATCATCATCATCTCTCTCTCTCTCTCTCTCTCTCTATCTCTGTCTCTGTCTCTCTTTCTCTCTCTCTCTCTCTCTGTCTCTCTCTGTCTCTCTCTGTCTCTCTGTCTCTCTCTCTCTCTCTCTCTCTCTCTCTCTCTCTCTCTCTCTCTCTCGTCCAAAGCATCAGTGTTCATTATATCCACACAAAAACACTCAAAGCTTTAATAACACATATACTCATGCATGCATGTGTATTCAGCATTGTTTTCACTACGTTATATATATGACGCTTTATATTTGTGTATAATATGTAATGTGTAAATATTCATATGTTGTTGTTTTTCTCTACCTTTTTTTCTACGTTAATATCCGTGTAAATATGTGATTACTATTAGATTAGTCCCCTCTCTGGGCGAGGGCTGGTTGAAAAAAAGCTCGTTGTATTGCTTATGCCACAACCCTCGAAAAATAAAATGTTATTTGATTTGATTTGATCTCTCTCTCTCTCTCTCTCTCTCTCTCTCTCTCTCTCTCTCTCTCTCTCTCTCTCTCTCTCTCTCTCTCTCTCTCTCTCTCTCTATATCTCTCTCTCTCTCTCTCTCTCTCTCCCTCCCTCCCTCCCTCCCTCCCTCCCTCCCTCGTGCTACTGTCAAAAGAACCTGTAACGAAATACAAGGCTATACTTGCAACATGTGGACGTTTTAAAGAAGCAAAAAGTGTCCCTACATTTCAGGTTTCCTTTTGTGTCAGATATATTTTGGTGAGGTCAGTAGATGGATGGACAACATGTGGATGAGTTGTTACTGGAGGGTGTTCTCTCATCAGAGGGGCCTCACTTTACAGGTTCCACTGTTTTGTTTGATTATTGGAAAGTTTTCTGAGTCTTTATTAACAGCTATTGTGTTTTCAGCGTAGCAATAGGGTCTGATATTTAGACGAGACAAGTATAATGCCGACGAGTCGAAGACGAGTCGCAGTATACTTGTTCGAGTCTAAATATCGGACCCTATTGCTACGCTGAAAATACAATAGCGATTATATAGCTGTTCTGACCTTTATTTGTTGTTCCAAACTTACAAAATGACAGTTTTTGCGTCGATGCATTGATCTCAGGTTTTGATAGCAGACGCCGTTTCTTATGCGCATTAGTTTTGCGCAGGCGCCACACTGACTTTGGAAAACTAAACTCGATTTGACATTAGTATTTGTTCATTCGTATACAACAAAAAGAAGTTTGATTTTTTTAAATTTTGAACAAGACTACTTATGAAGAAGACCAAAACACAACATCAACGGAAAACTAGAAACAACTGAAGAACTAGGATGCAACAAGGGAAGGAAAAGAGAACAGCTAATCCATACAAAGCGAGCAGACGGCAGCGACGTTTCCAGTTCGGATGAATGGCATTTATACTTGTCTCGTCAGTCATGAAGCGAATTTTTCAACCTCAGTTATAAACGACTACATGAATGTTAGTGCCATGGGTTGTACATCAATACTTCAGAGGGGAAGTGGGGTATTTAGTGTGGAGATACGAGATAAGAAAAGCCGAATGCGAAAATTTGTGTCAGTCGGCAACTGTGAACTAAGCTCACAGGCACACAAAAACGGCTGTTCCGTTGTACTCCCCTGTTTGTACTACATCTTTCGACTTTGGGCATTTTGTGGTGTTTAGGGACAGAAAATAATAGGTTTAGTCCTGTTTCATCGGGAAGTTAGCAGAAAAGGGTATGCTATTGACATTTGTAAAGCTGAAAAACATTCCCGAGAAGAATTTCAAGTTGTCAGTGTATGCTGTTGTCGATCAGTGAAACATCGTGTGGTACAGGTGAGTACACCGGAACCGTGCGTCTTTGTTATTGACAATATGCTTTTGGATATTGAGAAAAATGGCCGACTTCCGTAGCATTATGCTTTGATGATCGGAAGAGACCATCCAATCACAGCCCCCGAATTCCCCCACGTGTTCATCAGAATAGCTATATTGCTTTATGTTATCGCATGTGAATGAGTTATTACTGGAGGTTGTTTTCTCGTTAGAGGGGGTTTACTTTACTGTTACCACTGTAATGTGTGATAATTGGACAGGTTTTTATGTCTTTATTGTTTTCTTTTATCGCGTGTGGATAGTAAAACAGGGATTACGTTTGGCTTTGGCCAATATGCGAAAGTAAATAAATTCCAGCAACATCCTTGTAAAGGATATTGTTTGATCTGAGAAAACAAGAGTAAGTGAGACTGAGAGTTGTACGGAACCAGTCTCCTGGCACCTGAGAGAATAACAAGCATTGAAATGAACAAACGATTTTCAAACTCAAAGACTTTAGAAACAATGCTGTTCATGTAGGCAGATGTAATAGAATGGTTAGAAGAGAAGAGCAGTTTTGCGCTTTAGTTTTATTCTTATTTGCTTTCTCTTCAGGGGTGCCAAGAAGCTCGGTTCACCTAGCCATCCACAATGGAAGTTTAGAAGGCCAAGTGAACATGCCAGAGACCACGTATCACATTGAACCAGCCACCAAGTACATCCAGGGGCCATCCTTTCATACCATTATCTACCCTGAGACACATCTTGATACTGACCCCTACAGGTGAGGCTGCATCAGGTGTTCAAGAATACTTCTGGGTTTGCTGTGTTTAAATGGTGTGTGAGTGTGTGTGTGTGTGTGTGTGTGTGTGTGTGTGTGTGTGTGTGTGTGTGTGTGTGTGTGTGTGTGTGTGTGCGCGCGCGCGCATGTGTGTGTGTTTGCACGCGTGTGTATGTGTGCAATTGTGGAGTGTGTGCATGCCTGGGTCTTGGCGAGCCTCTGTGTGTGCATGTCTGTGTATTTATTTGCATGCTTCTAGTGTGTCTGGAAGCATCCTGTGTGCATAAATAGCATGGCAAGCAGAATAGGCAGCATTTGGCAATTAGTTTTCAATTGTAACATGTAATAAATGGCAGGGAGCGTCGCAAGGCAGAAGCAGTCATTAAGTGTTAAATGTGATAAATGTGAGGGTGCATCACAGAGATAATCAATAATTGTTACATGTGATAAATGTCAGGGTGCATCACAGAGATAATCAATAATTGTTACATGTGATAAATGTCAGTGTGCATCACAGAGATAATCAATAATTGTTACATATGATAAATGTCAGTGTGCATCACAGAGATAATCAATAATTGTTACATGTGATAAATGTCAGGGTGCATCACAGAGATAATCAATAATTGTTACATGTGATAAATGTCAGTGTGCATCACAGAGATAATCAATAATTGTTACATGTGATAAATGTCAGGGTGCATCACAGAGATAATCAATAATTGTTACATGTGATAAATGTCAGCTTGTGTCACAGAGATAATCATTAATTGTTGCATGTGATACATGTCAGGGTGCGTCGCAAGACAGAGGCAATAGTTTAAATGTTACATGTGATATTTAATGTCAGGGTGCGTCGCAAGGCTGAGGCAGGATCCTGTGGAGTGGATCATGTCCATGATTTTCTGGAGGAAGCGTCACGCTTGGAAGAGGAGCCCAGTCATGTGCGCAGGGCAAGGGTGAGAATTTATACCTTTTTCACGGTTCAGTGAGAATCTGCCACCATGTTGTGTGTGTGTGGTGTGTATGTGTGTGTGTGATGTGTGTGTGTGTGTGTGTGTGTGTGCGAGCACTTGTGTGTGTGCACTTTTGTGAGTGCGCTTGTGGCTATTTGTGTCTGTGAATGTTAAGCGTTATCAAATGTTATTTTTTTTGCTTTTAAAAAGTGATTTTAACCACTTGCCTGCCTTAGGACGGGTATACCCGTCATGCGCTTGTGCAGCCGCAGCGCCTGACCCGTCCTCTCCGTTCCGGGATTTTCCAGAAATGCTATGTCACTGCTGACACAAAAATAGTAGCCAATGGCTTGGTAGGATACCTCATTCTCATGAATAAACATAAATAGTGATGCGGTTTTGCGTCTGAAGGCTATTTTTGGCCTTGGCGACAGGGTAGGGGAGAGAAATCTCGACTCGTCAAAATGGCTAACGGTGACAGTCGACCGGGCCGTAGTAGGGAAAAACAAAGCCGGACTGATGCTACAGGCGGTGCAAATGATTATGGATACTGACAGGGGGAGGGGGAGATCTTCTTTCGGACGATTCGTTGGAAACAGGTAGATGATAGTGATTATAATCCTTTCTTGGAGCGAGCAAAACAGCCACCTGTGTTTGATCCACAGGCACCGGAAGATGCGCCGGACTGATTTTTCAAAAGTTCATATTTAAACATCATTATAAGCCAAACTAATTATCATTTCCATGATTAGACACTAAAAACAGATTCTTGGTTCAATTTCCCTTAAAAATAACATAGGTTTTACTTACCTACCTACTGCCAGTTTGGAGCTAGAATTTTTTGTGAATTATTATACAGTAGTACCTGCCATATCCGGTCACCCATTAGTCATTGCAAAGGTGACCGCAAATATCAGGTGGCCGTTCATTACAGGCCCCCTCCTCCTCCAAAAACCCCCCCAAAACACGATCAAGTTTTCATGAAGAAAAGAAAGCGATCATCCACGAGCCGCCGATTCATTGTCTCTGTTAGTTTTGCTTTCGTTTATACATCTTAATTATTTGCGTGTTTAACTCGATCGTCCTGGCTAAGCTATTGTTTCGTATGTTTCTATGTGTGTTGTTTGGATTACTATATATGTATTTGAGTGTCAGATAAACAAGTGTTTCAAACTCACATCAGCTGTGATCGATCCGGAAGTGACTGCCGTAAATGTACATGTATGCGCATGTCTGTATTTACAGTTTGCGCATGCGTAAGTATTCATGTCGTCTGCTCGTGCTGTGCCGTCTGTGCACACAACACACACACACACACACACACACACACACACACACACACACACACACACACACACACACACACACACACACACCACAGGCGCTCGCCCGCGAAAGTGACAAGTGGCCGTTAAGTGGCCGCTCCTGTCGAGTAAGAGGGGCACCTCAGGGCAAAAATCAGTGACCGTTGACCGCGTCAGACAGGTTAACGGCCATTAAGAGTCAATTATAGAAGGAAAACTCATTAGTCATGGGAAAGCTGGCCGCTCCGGGTAGGTTCACGCCCACGAAAGGGCCGGAAATGGAAGGGACTACTGTACCCCGAACTCCAATATTCCCTGGCAGTCAGGAATGCACATACGCAAGTTTTGGTTGGCAGCGAAAGGGTTAAAGGCACAGCAAGCCTCCCATAAACCATCACAGATACTGTCAGGCTTTTACACACAGTACAAACACCCTTCCATTTGAACACTCACCAAACGGGAACATCCTAGGAGCCCTACGTAAAGAGCGAACAATTTTCAAAGAATTTGTTTTTGCGTGGTTTATCTTGCCCCTAAGCCATCGTGAACCCGTGTGATCCAGTTTCCCTTTTTCACAATGTAGTCGTCAGTTAGTCATTTGAATGCGACTCGATGTGAGCTTATTTACAATAGCACGTTTTTATGCACGAAACAAACGGCTGTGGTTCACAAGAACTCTAGCGATGGCTTTTGACTGTTGAGAGGAACGGCGATATGCACTGATAAACCGTCGTCTGCTACGACCCTTGCGTGACCCTGCTTCCGGGCTTTTCTTTTTTCAAACTTTCACAACTTCGAATTGTACTGATCTTGTCTTGATGAAAAAAGAATTCTTTTATGATTAAAGAATGTTTGTGTAACAAGCTGTCAATTTATTATTTAGATTTTAAAAGTTAGGTCAAGCGCAAAAACGCACCACGGTCCAAAAACATTTTGATAATCATCAATTCACGGCTATCGCCAGTTTACATCGATAGAATGAGACCCGAAGGGAAGTAACTCATGTTTGGTCCAAAAAGTGTTCGAGACAATCTGCAAAATTAATTCTTTGAAAATTGCTCGCTCTTTACGTAGGGCACCTAGGATGTTCCTGTTTGGTGAGCGTTCAAATGGAAGGGTGTTTTTACTGTGTGTAAAAACCTGACAGTATCTGTGATGGTTTACGGGAGGCTTACTGTCCGGGCGTGAATTCCGGTATTCATAACAGCCGTCCAGCACCAAAACGAGGCGCCATTGTTGTTGAGGACCAAGTCCACGAAAATAAATTCTTTGAAAATTTCTCACGCTCGACAGAAAGCAGCCAGGATGTTCCAGTTCGGTGAGCGTTCAAATGGAAGTATGCTTGTACTATATGTAGACGCTCGTGGAGCTCTGTGATGGTTTACGGGAGGCTTAATGTGCCTTTAACAGCTGTGTTTTGGAAAAATATATATTATTAAAAGTTGTTGCTTTCTGATCAAAGCGCTCATAATAGTTTCTCTGTGAATCCTGTCCATGTGTACCTAAATAGTAAACTGAGTTGAAGGCAAACTCTTGGCAAAAAACAAAAAGGCAAAAATTGTCTCAAGACTGCCAAGAGCTACAGAGTTTGGCTTGGATTAAAAACACTTCACACCAGGAATAGCGTAAATGAGAGTGTGAATGCTCAAATATCCACAATGTCATCTTATATTTTAAACACTGTTTTAAAGGAAGCCTCGGCATAGAAATTATTTTTCATGTGCTCTGTACTGTCTTTATATTTGCTCTATCACCCTTGGCAGGAGCGGAAGTTACTGATATTTGCTGGATAGCTTATTTGATTTCCTTAACTCCAGTTTTGTATGCTAGATGTATGTGTATCCACAAGCATTGAAAAGTATATGTAGATGAACTGAATTGCTTCAATTGCGATTTCAACAAATGGATAATAAATTCACATTCATTAGCTTTATTAGCATTGTTACAGAGAATGTTTTGGAACTCAGGTACATCACTGCATGTGTATCGCAATAACAGTACAGAAGACGTTTTTCAAAACGGCATCGCAGACAGTAAATGTTTTAGTTTCAGTTTTAAGAAATGCAGCCAATCACTTTTGCTTTCTCCGAGTAAGGCCTGGAGAATCTGATATATATATGTGCAGGGGCGGATCAGTTGCTTTGTAAGGGGGAGGGGCACTTTGAATCGAAAGTGAATGTGATGGGCGCAAAGCGCCCGAATTTACAAGGGGGGTCCGAGGGTGGCCCCCCAGAAATTTTGTTTGCCCAAAGAAGCAAAATGGTGCCATCTGGTGCCATTTGAACTTAGAAATGGTCATAGAATCAGCATAGAAAAATCTTTTCTTTTTCTTCTTCTTTTTACATTTAGTCAAGTTTTGACTAAATGTTTTAACGTAGAGGGGGGAATCGAGACGAGGGTCGTGGTGTATGTATGTCTGTGTGTCTGTGTGTCTGTGTGTGTGTGTAGAGCGATTCAGACTAAACTACTGGACCGATCTTTATGAAATTTGACATGAGAGTTCCTGGGTATGAAATCCCCAGACGTTTTTTTCATTTTTTCGATAAATGTCTTTTGTGACGTCATATCCGGCTTTTCGTGAAAGTTGAGGCGGCACTGTCACGCTCTCATTTTTCAACTAAATTGGTTGAAATTTTGGTCAAGTAATCTTTGACAAAGCCCGGACTTCGGTATTGCATTTCAGCTTGGTGGCTTAAAAATTAATTAATGACTTTGGTCATTAAAAATCTGAAAATTGTAAAAAAATTATTTTTTTTATAAAACGATCCAAATTTACGTTCATCTTATTCCCCATCATTTTCTGATTCCAAAAACATATACATATGTTATATTTGGATTAAAAACAAGCTCTGAAAATTAAAAATATAAAAATTATGATCAAAATTAAATTGTCCAAATCAATTTAAAAACACTTTCATCTTATTCCTTGTCGGTTCCTGATTCCAAAAACATATAGATATGATATGTTTGGATTAAAAACACGCTCAGAAAGTTAAAACGAAGAGTGGTACAGAAAAGCGTGCTATCCTTCTCAGCGCAAGTACTACCCCGCTCTTCTTGTCAATTTCACTGCCTTTGCCGTGCGCTGTGGACTGACGATGCTACGAGTATACGGTCTTGCTGCGTTGCGTTGCGTTCAGTTTCATTCTGTGAGTTCGACAGCTACTTGACTAAATGTTGTATTTTCGCCTTACGCGACTTGTTTTTTTTTCTTCTTTTTTTCGGGGGGGGGGGGGGGGGCACGTGCCCCCTGTGCCCCCCCTCGTCCGCCCCTGGCATGTGTGTGTGTGTGTGTGTGTGTGTGTGTGTGTGTGTGTGTGTGTGTGTGTGTGTGTATGTGTGTGTGTGCATATGCTCATGTTTTAAATGTTTGTAAACATTGTGTCAACCCAGGAAGCGGCGGAGAAGATGGAAACCAGATCACACAACATCTACTCCGAGTACAACAACAGAGACAAACGCTCCACACACTGGAGACACAAGCGAGAACTGGGGCAGAAGAATGCATGCCCCCTTCATATGCGAGCTGACCCATTGCTCTATGAGTATTTCAAGAATACCAAACGTGGTGTAGTGGTAAGTTATACTATGGGCATACATAACACTCAGGAATCATACAACAACAATATTACAAATTCACACACACACACACACAAAATTGGCAGCATATGCATGTTTATGTACCAGGTTTTTTTTTTGGCACACATGTATAGAAACTGTGAAAACAAGAGGCGAAGCCTTCAAGGCTGACGTAAGAAATCGACAAATAGTAACACAAACTCAATCACTCCGTCACACACACACACACACACACACACACACACACACACACACACACACACACACACACACACACACACACAGACACACACACACACACACACACACACACACACACACACACACACACAGACAGACACACAGACACACAGACAGACACACAGACACACAGAAAGAGCATAGGTGAAACTGTGCAAGAAAGCGAGACACTAGATCTGTCTGTCTGCATGTAGCCTACTTACAGGGACACGACTGCCAACTAGTCTCGGCCCGCTCAAAAAAACAATGACCGAGACTTTCAGTAATTCCTTCGCGTGACGTCAAACCCTCTTACGTCATAATGTGACGTCAATGTAATGTGACGTCTTCAAATGTTAGAGTTTCTACCACATACATACATACGCACGCACAGACAGACAAAAGTTAGCATCGCATAGGCTTCACTTACGTGAGCCAAAAATGGTTGTTATGGAAAACACATTACCAGTACTTACGGGGAAAGGAATTGATTTTGGAAAGATCGGCAATTTCATCTCTACAAGATTGTGGTAATGTTCTTTTTAACTGTGCGTCTGTCTCTCTTGTAATATAAAATGGAAATGAAGTCATCAATGTGTTTTTTTGAAAATGGTTTTAAGACTGTTGTCCTCAGAATGTTTTTTTTAATATATATTATCCACACTCTGCACTTTTTGTTGGTCCTGTAAATGTGTGTGGAGATGTTGTTTTCTTTTAGTTAAATTGATTTTTGTTCTTTTGAATCCTTTTTGTTTTTGGACAAAAAGATCATTTTCCGTACTGTCTGTTAAAAAATATAACTTTTGATGCAGACTCTAAGCTAATTTTCTTAAAATTCAATAAAGAAAATCAAAAGAACACCTTATTTGTTGTTGTTGATATTATTCATTCAAAAAATAATTAATTTGTTATTGTAAATGATTAAATGATAAATAAAAAGCGGTGGACTTTTTCCAGCATGGTTTAGAGCTCGAAGTCAAGGCCGACTCAGCTTACTTCCTCTCACTGTCACATTATTATTTGTGTGTCTATCCACTACAAATACCATCAGGTCTACATACTTGTAGATGTTTAATTTTTCTATAATTAAGTGTTTGATAAACTAGTTAACCTTTCTCGTGTTTTTTTTAAATTATTTGTTTCACACTGATTTTTGTGTCCCCAGCCCCTTCTTTGTAGTGATCTCCCTTTTATAGTTTAATGTTCCAACAATGCAGTATTTTTTTTAATTTGGAGTATTTACCAACTCAGATTATAAACTTTTAAACAGCTTGAATAAAATGTTGTCAACATATATTTGTGGTTTTTTGCTACAGTCTGACGAGCAAGCGGAAGAGGAAATAGTGGCGTTTTTTGCTGACCATGTTAAAGCAATATCTGACATATACAGTGGGACTGTGTTTCAAACATACAATGGACAAGATACAAATGCTGGCCTGAAGTTTGTGATCCACAGGAGCACAGTAAGTTAATCACACTGGTTTGGACAACAAGAAACGCAAAGTTTTGGCAGATGTTTTCAGGTGTTAGACATAGTATAATAATAATAATGATAATAATAAATCACTTTTCTATAGCGCAAGCCCTAATTCACAGTTCCAAGTGCTTTACAGTTCCAATAAACATCTCGCACACACACACACACACACACATGCATGCAAGCACGCACGTATGCTTGCACAAACACATGCACACACACCCACACACACCCACACACACACACACACACACATATACATACATACACACACACACACACACACACACACCCACATACACCACACACACACACACACACATACACACACACCCACATACACACAGACACATACACACACACCACACACACACCACACACACCACACACACACACACCACACACACATACACACACACCCACACACACCACACACACACACATACACACACACATACACACCCACACCACACCCACACACACCACACACACACATACACACACACCACACCCACACACCACACACACACCACACACACACACCACACACACACACCACACACACCACACACACACACACCACACACACACACCACACACACACGCACAAGGGCGGATCTGGGGGGGTTACACGGGTTACGTAACCCCCCCACCCCCCAAAAAAAGAGGTAATTTATTGGCTCAGGATGCACCAGATAGCTCTATTTTGCTTCTTTGGATAAAAAAATTTCCGGGGGGGCATGCCCCCGGACCCCCCTAGAGGCTTAGGCGCCTTCGGCGCCATCAACTTGTATCTTCGCAGTCATTTTGTAATCCGCCCTTGCACGCACCACACACACACCACACACACACCACACACACACACACCACACACACCACACACACACACACCACACACCATACACACAACACACACACCACACACACACCACACACACACACCACACACACACACCACACACACACCACACACAACACACACAACACACACACCACACACACCACACACACACAACACACACACACCACACACACACACCACACACACACCACACACACCACACACACACACACACTCTTTTAAGACCCTTCATTTTAAGACCCCTTCTGGTATAAAACCTCGTTTTTCTACATTTTCTCTTCTTAAACCTGTCAATAACCTTTATTTAAAGACACTCTCCAGCATATGATCTACTTTGATCATCATTTTGGAGTTATAAAAAAAAGAAGAGGTTTTTATGTATAGCAAAGGAATTGTTAGATCTGGGGAAGTGATGAGATGAGTGTTTTCACTCAAAAAGTATGGGTAAATCAGTGTGCCCCCATAACTTACTTTACATCGGCCACTTCAACAAATAAAATTATAGTGGGTGTTGGTGAACGCTGTCAGTTCACTTCTAAACTTCTAAGCCACAACAAGAGAGTTTGTGTAGTCTTAAAGATTAACAGTAAGAAAGTATGGCAGTACATGTATTTGCTGCAATGACAACTAAGTGAATATTTTCCATAAAAATTACTTTTAAGATGGACATTAATTTAGTTGCTGTTAGACATTAATGTGCTTGTTATTATTTGTTGTTTTAAGAATTTAACCAATGTATTCTGTTAACAGATTATGAAACCACCTTGTTCATCAAATAACCTGAACGAACAGTATTGTGAAAACAATGTGGACGTTAGCAACTACCTGGACTTGACATCTCGGGTAAACCATAACCTCTACTGCCTTGTGTTCACCTTCACTTACAGAGATTTTTCTGGAGGCACCCTTGGTCTGGCTTGGGTGGCCACTGAAAATAGTAAGTACAGTAAAAACCCCATTAAATGACATATTCTTACTCCGAATCACATATAGCATTGACACAGTCTGAGATGCTAAGGTCTGAAAACGCTTACCCGTCTAACATTTTTAAAGGGAAGCAACCCCATCACCAAAAGGGGTAAAAATAGCCATGGTAATGAGCACATACTCTAGGAGTTACCTCCCATTGGTGTGTACTACGTCACTACCCCTATCACCACGTGTCCAAGATCATACGACTTTTTCAGCGTTGAGGAGCAGGTTGTTGTTTTTTGGCGCTCTCGTGGCTGTATGGTTTGGTGTTTGTTTGACACCCACCGGCCACTTACCTGTCTTACTTGCCTTCTGCTTCGTTAGTTGGTGAGCTCTTTCCTTTTTGGGTCAATTTTTTGACAGAAATTTTGTTGCAGTTGCTGATTTCTCGTCCGTTTTTGGACTTGTACATTTTTCAGTAACTTATTGTTTGGCTGCCATTTTCGTTGACAGCATGGCTGACAGTGATAAATGTGGCAAGGCCGATGTAATGGGAGGTAAACCTAATATTACCTTCTTACTTGCCTTCTGCTTAGTTAGTTGGTAAGCTCTTTCCTTTTTGGTCATTAGTTTGACAGCAATGTTGTTGTAGTTGCTGATTTTTCGTCCGTTTTTGGACTTGTAAATTCAGTAACTTACGTTTTGGCCGCCATTTTTTGTTGGTCAGCATAGCTGACAAGTATTTAATGTGGCTAGGCCTATGTAATGGTGAAGTAAACTTATGTTACCTTCTTACATACTTTCTACTTTGCTAGTTGGTAAGCTCTTTCCTTCCCATCTCCCCCCTTTCCCCGTCGCGATATAACCTTGAACGGTTGAAAACGACGTTAAACACCAAATAAAGAAAGAAAGCTCTTTCCTTTTGGTCATTAGTTTGACAGGAATTTCGTTGTAGTTACTGACTTTTCATCCGTTTTGGACTTGTACATTTTCCAGTAACTTTTTGTTTGGCCCCCTTTTTTGTTGGCCAGCATGGCTGACATTGATCAAGACTTAGGTCATGGATCTACCAGACCGTTTGTAATTGGTGTTGTTTCGGACTACGCATGTAATACCGGTATGTCTGTTACTTATTCTGACCCATACGAACACTCGTTTGGGGGGCAGTTAAGCATGTTTTTGTCTTCTTTTTACATTTAGTCAAGTTTTGACTAAATGTTTTAACATAGAGGGGGAATCGAGACGAGGGTCGTGGTGTATGTGTGTCTGTGTGTGTGTGTGTGTGTGTGCGTGTGTGTGTGTGTGTGTGTAGAGCGATTGAGAGTAAACTACTGGACCGATCTTTATGAAACTTGACATGAGAGTTTCTGGGTATGATATCCCCGGACATTTTTTTCTTTTTTTCGATAAATGTCTTTGATGACGTCATATCCGGCTTTTTGTAAAAGTTGAGGCGGCACTGTCACACCCTCATTTTTCAATCAAATTGATTGAAATTGTGGCCAAGCAATCTTCGACGAAGGCCGGACTTCGGTATTGCATTTCGGCTTGGTGGCGTAAAAATTAATTAATGACTTTGGTCATTAAAAATCTGAAAATTGTAATTAAAATTATTTTTTTATAAAACGATCTAAATTTACGTTCATCTTATTTTTCATCATTTTCTGATTCCAAAAACATATAAATATGTTATATTTGGATTAAAAACAAGCTCTGAAAATTAAAAATATAAAAATTATTATCAAAATCAAATTTCCGAAATCCATTTAAAAACAATTTCATCTTATTCCTTGTCGGTTCCTGATTCCAAAAACATATAGATATGATATGTTTGGATTAAAACACGCTCAGAAAGTTAAAACGAAGAGAGGTACAGAAAAGCGTGCTATGCAGCACAACGAAACCACTACCGCGCTGAACAGGCTCATCAGTTTCACTCCGTTTTGCACAAGCGACGGACTACGGTCATTGTGAAAAAATGCAGTGCGTTCAGTTTCATTCTGTGAGTTCCACAGCTTGACTAAATGTAGTAATTTCGCCTTACGCGACTTGCTCTTCTTGCTTTCCCTCTTTTAGGCATCGGAGCATGGTGCTCTGGTGTCTATACTGCTTAGCTCTTTATTTCCAGAGTTCCGCAGTTTGGGAGAGAAGAATTGCATTCTTCGCTGTTTGCCAGCATCGTTTTTCCCCCGTTCCTTGGCGTTCTGTGACGTTGTCGTCTGTGACGTTTTCCAGAGATCAGCTTCCTGTTTTTCGTCGTCTACTGCCGTGGTTGGCATGGACGGTAAGTTGAACTGGTCCAACAGCCCTCGTGAGGCAACCGGACACTCCCTTTTGGGAGACAGTTCTCTGGGACACTTTCACAACTTGCATTCTTCTGTTCTGTCTCCCCCGATGTTCTCCTCCGTGTGCTCGGGCGAGCAGCGCTTCCGGTTCCCACCGGAAGCATTGGTCCCCCATCACATGTTCACTCCGAGGTCGGTGCTGGGGTTGACCGGAGACTGGCCTCCGGGGTTTATGGCTTCCGGCCTCAGTCTACGCAGCCCTCGTTTCCGCATTGTGCGGATTCGTCGGTTGCATTTCGGGCTTCGTCCGGATACACAAAAACTTCTGCTCTGTCTCCCCCGATGTTCTACGCGTTCACGGGCGTTTCAGAGCAAGGGCGGCAGCCGTTTTCGGCTGCTGCGCTTCCGGTTCCCACCAGAAGCATAGGTCCCCCACCACTTGTTCACTCCGTGGTCAGTGCTGGGGTTGACCGGAGACTGGTCTCCGGAGACTGGTCTCCGGGCTTTATGGCTTCCGGCCTCAGTCTACGCAATCCTCGTTTCTGCATTTTGCGGCTTCGTCGGTTGCATTTCCGGCTTCGTCCGGATACACTGTTCCTCTTCCTGGTCTTTCCGTACGGATGTCGGTGAGTGAGGAACAGCGGCCGGCCTTCGGGCATTCAGGTTCACCTCGGCCGGGGCAGTCGTCACTTCACCCTTCGGGTGGGGTGGCTTCCGTCCATTCAGTTCCGTCGGCTTCGGACGTTCACTCGGCTTTTCCTTACCCTCACACCAGTCAGGGTATAAGTCAAGATGATGTCCTGGTACGCGGGTTTCCGGTTATCCCATGCATCGTTTCCCAATTAACAAGTGGCTCTATCCCATCTCCCCCCTTTCCCCGTCGCGATATAACCTTGAACGGTTGAAAACTACGTTAAACACCAAATAAAGAAAGAAAGATGCATCGTTTCCGCCACTGGTGACTGTGACTTCGGTCCTTGTCCTTCGCTTGACCACTCTTAGTCTACCAGCCAGCCTTCTATGTCATGTATGAAACCTGGAAATGTCTGTTCCTGTAAACTTTTATGACGGAAATGTAATCTATAGGGTACGGAGGCCCCTGGAGCAAATTTTTGATTTATAGTGCTTTTGTGAACAAGAAACAATTGACAAGTGGCTCTATCCCATCTCCCCCCTTTCCCCGTCGCGATATAACCTTCGTGGTTGAAAACGACGTTAAACACCAAATAAAGAAAGAAAGAAAGAAGGGTACGGAGAGTCAAATTAGCTTGGTTGCCTAAAGTTGCACTTTGGAAAATTCTCAGAATCCAAGATGGCCGCCCAATGGTCATCTTGACGATAGTCAATATATAACTTTTGATCCAGATGGGCTAAAGAGTCGTGTAATACCTCAGTATAGGTTTTTTTGATGTCAGCGAGTTCATTTCTGAGGTTGGTTTGTCAATCCTGTCAACAGAATCCAAGATGGTCGCCAAGATGGCCGCCAAAATATCTAAAAACACATTTCTCGCCATCTTGTGCGGCGTTTTTATGACAAATATAATAAACAGGTTTCGTTTGTGCATTGTTGATGGTGAATGCATGTTAATTTATTTTTAATATATACTTTCTTATGTGATAACCAATGTGCTATATTTTCTCAGGACAAAGAACAAATGTTTATTTTGAATGTTTTATGTATGTTATTATTACGGACACAAACGCTCAGCAATGCAATTTCTCTTTTAGAGATTAATAAAGTTATTGTATTGTATTGTATTGTATTGTATTGTATTGTACGGTTTTCATGATCGTTGTTCTTTCACCTTGCAGTCGAGCTGTGATTATCCCGCTTTGTGATAGTTTAGTATCATCCTATGTCCAAGATGCACTCAAGATCAGCAGCACTCAAAGTGAGCAGTTCGCCGCTTCGCTTCACGGCACATTCCATGGCCCGATCGAGAGGAAAGTGAAGACCATGCAGGAGATGAAAAAGGTAGTGGTTGTGAAAGACAAGGCCATCTTTGACATTGAAACATTGTTCGTACAGCTTCAGATCATTGGGCAACAACGTGATGTGAAGGCGACAGACATCTTCAAGTACGAACTCAGTCCCGTACATCCATCTCTCATCGACGAGTTCGGGTGTTTGAGGAAAGGAGACAAGGCTGTGCTCGTCAAGTGTCTTGGTGTGCTGGTCAACAACGCACCTGCACCAGACGTGGTGCTGGTCGACACCAGCCAGCTCCTGTACCATGTTGTGTGGCCTGTTGCGGGGACAGCAGGAGATCTTGTCCCGAGTATCGGCGCTCGACTGAGCCGCTATATCCTCCAGCAGCACAGAAACTGGTGTTGTTTGACAGATACCATGAGAATCAGCCAACTGCGAAGGATCACGAGAAGATGAGGAGGGCAGGGGAAGGTCAAGGATCAAAGGACTTTTGTCTGACACCCACAACTTCCCTCCCACACGGAGAAGCTATCATGAAGAACGCCAACAACAAACGCCTCCTCAGCAACATCCTCTGTGGATATCCTCTGCAGAACAACGTGGAGCTTGTCAGCAGTTTCGATTGTCTTGTCACCCATGAGGAGGCGGATATCACGCTGTGCAGCTACATGCTGAAGGCTGCAGCAGGCGGGGCGGAGACGATCAGGGTGCTGTGTGACGACACTGATGTGTTCGTCCTTCTCGTGTACTGGGCATGGAGGAAGAGGATACAGAAGAGCATCCAGATGGAGAAGTGGGACGGTGCTTGACATTCGCGCAACAGTGGACAAATTGGGGGACAAGTGTGGTCAGCTACTTGGCATGCACGCCTTATCGGGCTGCGACACCGTGTCGTACCCCTGTTACAAGGGCAAGAAGTCGGCGCTCAAGGTGCTTGGAAACAGCGACATCCAGGGCCTGCAAGAAGTCCTTGGGGAACCAGACGTCAGTCATGACCAACTTAAATCCACTGCCGGCTCATTCTTCCTCGCGCTGTACAGTCAGAAGAAGGCCAAGTCCCTCAATGGTGCAAGATCCAAACTGTATCTGGGCAGGAAGAAACCACCACCTCTGAAGAGGCTACCACTAACAGATTGCAACCTGAGGCTGCATGCTCTCCGAGCACATCTGCAGATGATGTTGTGGAAGGCAGCAGACCAGAAAGATCCACCAGCCGAGGCTCATGATATCCGCTGTCGATGAATCTGGTGCTGTAACACCATCGCTGTCTAATGCGCCGATAGCACCGCAGCAGCTCTTAGATGTCGTGAGCTGTAGTTGCAGCGCCGAGGGGAAAGCGTGCAGCGAGAAGAAGTGCAGTTGCCACAGTGGGAGACTTACGTGCACTGAATACTGTTATTGCGAGGGAGGAGATGCCTGCTGCAGTCCTTACACGAAGCATGAGCCTGTGGTGGAGGAGGAGGACGAGGAGGAGGAAGAAGAGGAGGAAGAGGAGGAGGAGGAAGAGGAGGAGTTTGTTGAAGACGACCAGTAAGATGAGAAAGAAGCTGACATTGAAGAAGGAGATATGGTTTCAAAGTTTGAATCGTTTGCTGTAACGCAAGAGCAGTAGAGTTCTATTTCGGTCGTGGCGTGCCAGCTAAGCTGCTTTTGGACATGGACTTTCCCACCTGCAGCTTGATTGAGGTCCTGAAAGTTGCCTCTTTAACTGGATGCTAACATGTTCTTTCAGACAAAAGACAAACAATATGGCGTTTTGCTTATTTTTGTGTGACATTGATTTGAGCGTGAATGACGTTTACCTGCCATCTTGGCAGCCATCTTGCATCTGGGTGATATCAGAACGGCTCCCCAGCCTTTGGAAACATGGTCAGCACTAAGATCATGAATCTAGCTGCTTCAGAAACCCAGATATGGCGAGAAATGTGTTTTTAGATATTTTGACGGCCATCTTGGCTGCCATCTTGGATTCTGTTGACAGGATTGACAAACCAACCTCTGAAATGAACTCGCTGACATCAAAAAACCCTATATTGAGGTATTACACGACTCTTTAGCCCATCTGGATCAAAAGTTATATATTGACCATCTTCAAGATGACCGTTATGCGGCCATCTTAGATTCTGAGAATTTCCCAAAGAGCAACTTTAGGCAACCAAGCTAATTTGACTCTACATACCCTATAGATTACATTTCCGTCATAAAAGTTTACAGGAACAGATATTTCCAGGTACTCTTTTTGGCAAGTAGACTATCTGACGTTCAGTCTGTGGCTAGCGAACAGACATATTCGGGATTTCCGTCAAAGCTCAGGTTGCTCTTGAAGCTGCGGCGGAAGTTTTTTCCTGTTATTTTCCGGAAGGTGCATCAGCTGTTTCGGCTTCCTCTTTGGTTGCCCCTTCGGCGATGTCGGACTTCCGTTCCGCGAAGGAGGAGGATTCCTGCTTCCGGTTCCAAGAGTCCCCTTCTGTGGCATACCACCTTTCGCAGGTTTTGGCGAAGCCATCTCATGCCTGAAGTGGTATTCCTTCTGTCCCTGTTCCTCTTCTTGTTCCTCAAGGCAAGTTCCGGAACAGGCTCAGCCTTGGCTAGCTACGGCTACACAGGCTTCTACTTTTGTTCCTTCTGTGTTTTGGAAGTTCAACTTGCCTAACTCTAGTCGGAACTTGCATTCGTCCTTTGCTCTTCCGCGGTCACCTTTACTGGTGACGCAGGAATTGCTTCCTCTGCTGGTAAAACAGATTATGAGGGACTCGTTTGTGTCAGTACCAGAACACTCCCGCAGTGGGGCACTGCGGTTATGAAATTAAAAGCCCCTCCTGTTTTTGGAACCACAGGAGCTTTCTAGTTTGCTGTTAGGTAGATTTTTGGTTCCTCTTTCCTGTCATGCTCTCTTTTTCTTCATGAATTCTTTTCTTTTTTCTGCCTTCTTGCTCATTCATCTGTATTTTTTCCAAAAATCTCTTCTCTTGCCGCTTGTCTCGCGATTCATGTATAGTTTAATCTGTTAGTGTTCTGATGTAAGTCCAGCAGTAGATAGGTTAAGCCTAGTTTAACACACTGGAAACTGGTAATCTTCCAGTAGGTATTAATTTAGTTTTACTAAAGCCTGCTGGGACACAAGTAATGGGTTAGTGCATTTGTAAACAGGAATCGCTTGACAAGTGGCCCCCTTCATCCCCCCCTTCCTCGTCCTGATATGGCTCTGCGTAGTCGGCTGGACGTTAAGCAACAAATAAACAAAAGTACCAGAACACACCCTTGTCTCTTCAGAGGAGATAGGACGTCAGTTTTTGGAACTTGCATCCTTTCGGAGACGATCATCAGAACTCTTTTGGTCTATGACCGATTAGCTTGATCTCTTCACACTCAGTGTAGATCAGGATGCTGATGACGTCTTCAATCTTCGTTCAGCCTTTGCTAGGGTGAATGAAGAGCAGATGCTTCTATCCTCCCTTCACTATGCTCACGCAGTTTGGTGTCGGAGGGATTTGTTCTTCTCGCACTCGCAGTTCACGGATCAGGTACGAGAAACACCTTGAGAGCATCTCCGGTGGTAGAGGGATCTCTTTTTGGTCATTTGGCGCTTGACGCTAGACAAAAGGAGATCCAGTCGAACAGAGGACATCAGTTCTCCGACTTCTCTCTACAAGGTTTGAAACAGAGCAAGCCTACTCAACAGAAGCAGGCCCAGTCCTCTGCTCAACCCAAACTGGCATCCTAAGGGCAAGCTCATCCTGGTTTTCGTGGTTCAAGAAAAGAACTGCTTCGGGAAGGGGGAGGGGCTTCTCTAACGGCAAGCCCTACCTCCAATGAAGTGCTCCCGATCTCACCCCACCTTCCGCCCTTCACTTTAGTGATGGCGGGAGTCCCCTCCCGGGCACTTTCTCATTGGATGGTCTCTATACACAGCCAATGGATTGTGGGACTGTGAGGTCGGGCGACTTCAATCGATCTGACAGGTGCATATTTTCATTCTTATGCATCAGTCTGATTTTAACACAGCGAACTAGGTCCACCAGCTCGAGCACCCGCTGAGGTGAGGTCTCTTCTGGTCGGATCTAGGGCTGGCCTTCGGGTATACTGGCTTCTCGTTTCAGTCGTTTCAGCCACGGGCTGCTGTTTCTGTCGCACTTCCGGCTAGCCGGAGAGGTTGTTTCTCTTACCGACGTCATAGTTACGTCAGGGTTTCTTAGAAACAACGACTGACCTATGTGGTCCTTGTTTGTCTTTCGCCAAGTTCAACTCTGTCTTTCTCTAGCGATCAGACTTGTTGTGGTGTTTCGTCCAAACTTAAGGTGCGCTTGAGTGGGCCTCTGAGGTAACATACAGATTTTCTGAGGGGGCATTGTCTTTGGCAATGTTGGTTTGAGGAGTCATCCTTTGTGGCTTACCATCTGAGCATCTCTCTCAGTTTTGGCTAGTCCTCTCCTTCTGGCAGAGGGCTAGCTAATGTTCCGGTTTCTTTGCTGTGGGCTCATAGCCCAGCATCTTTTTTGGCAGCTGAAACTTTCGTTTCTTTTGTTTACCTGCGTACGTTGGGTACTTCGGAACAATGGCTGTCCTACGGGCATCACGGCTCTCAGCCTTGGCCTGTGCAATTGTCTCCTGCATTTCGCTGTGTGACTATGGCATTTCCGGTTCCTGTGACTGCGGATTTTTAATCTTTTTTTCTTCACCCTCATCCTGAGCATGAGGTGAGTCAGAACGACTTCCGTTAGGTCGGGTTTCCTTTTACAGTCGCCCTTCTACCACAGGCAACTATGACTACGGCATTTGCCCGTTGATCTCTGCGTCTGGCCCTCAGTCTTTCAGAGGTAGACAGATGCGTTCTGGTTTTTCGCCCAAACTCAGGAAGGCTCTTGATTTGGCCACGAAGGTAAACTTCCAGTTTTTTCCTGAGAACACTTTGTCTCGGGAGGCTTTTGACTGGTCGGCTTCACGGTTTTCCGTGTATGCTTACCAGTCTTGTTTTCTGTTTTGGGTTCTTGATTCACATTCAATTACCTACAAGCAGACTGAACTGCGGACACTATGGCTTTTAGCCATTTTGAAGCCATTTTGTTCATGGTCACCGGTCACACCAGGCTTCGACCGCTGTGACTTCCGCACTTTCGGTTGCTTACGCACAATTGTAAGTAGCTGCTTCCTCGTACTATCTCTCTCTGCTTTCGCATGAACGGGTAGAGGTTAACTGGTGACCATCTCTTTTGAGGGCAGCAAGACTGCTGGTTAAGGCACCCTTCTCAAGCATGCTTTATGGGTGACGATGTCAAAGATCGCAGTCAGGTTTTTTCTTTGACGTTTTTTATGTCACTACCCAGGAGTACTATGATTCTTGCCTTGGTTAGATTGGACTCTAACGCAGAGAAGCAGTACAGCGTGCCTTGGAGGGTGAGCGTTTCTTCATGTTCTTGGAACTTTAGGAATGCTTGTGCTCTTTATTGAGTTGTTCCCATCGAGTTGGACTCTGGTACCTTGTACTCAGGTGTCTCTCTCTCTCTATCTCACAGGCCTTGTCGGGCATTGGCATTTCCTTACAATAGAAAGGGGGGGGGGGGGGGGCAGATTGTCTTTCCTCTCTACTCGGCTCGGGTTCATTTAATCCAGGGCTTGGGGTCTCTTCCTGTGCCGTTTTACGGTCCGGGGGATTGGACGAAGTGCTGGGCACAGCTTACTGGCTCTCTGAATTAGTCTTTAGCAAGTTTTGCCTGAGAGACATCTCGGCTGTCAATCAGGATGATTCTCGGGTCCCTTCCTGACTTGTTGGCAGCGGGCCAGTTCCTGGCAAGGGTGTTAGAGTGAGTTAGATTTTTCTTTCCCACCGGGCCCTTCCTGACTTGTTGGCAGCGGGCCAGTTTCTGGCAAGGTTTTTTTAGAGTGAGTTAGATTTTTCTTTCCCACCGCCTTGTTGAAGCTATCTGCTATATGTGATTCGGAGTAAGAATATGTAATTTAATCCAAAATTTTAAAAGTAAATTTTCATTTGATTAATATACTTACCCGAATCACATAGTTTATACCCTCTAACCTACCTCGCTTATGGTTTTTTAGTTTCTTTAAAGCCGTATGATCTTGGACACGTGGTGATAGGGGTAGTGACGTAGTACACACCAATGGGAGGTAACTCCCAGAGTATGTGCTCATTACCATGGCTATTTTTACCCCTTTTGGTGATGGGGTTGCTTCCCTTTAAAAATGTTACACGGGTAGCCTTTTCAGACCTTAGCATCTCAAACTGTGTCAATGCTATATGTGATTCGGGTAAGTATATTAGTCAAAAGAAAATTTACTTTTAAAATTTTTAATTTTAAAGGTCCTTGTCTACATTTTTATACCGAAATCGCCATTTGACCATTAAAATGCAGTCTATTATCTACAATTATCAACAATACACCCCCTTTCGATCAGGAAAGACGAAGCCAGTGTAGCCGTTTGAAAATTCATTGTAGTATTCCAGCGTAGTACTCATAGTAGGATATCCTTATTTGGAAAATGCTAAGCGCAAAACTCCTCTGAAATACCGTGCATTTCGTGCGTTTAAAAAAAAGCGTGGACAGCGCTCCAGTGTCAAACTGTTGCTGCACTTGTTTGGGCGTGGCTATAAGCATAGTGACATGAATTTGATTGGTCAGTATTTTTAGGCAAAGCACATGTTCTCAGCAAACAGAAAACAAAATATTGGAAGCGTGAGTCACGCTACCCAAAAATAAAATCTTTTTTTACATATTTTTTTTTTCTATAACTTTTTTTCCCATGGTTCATTCATCATCTGACATAACTTTTTAACGAAATCTAACCATAAGATTATTGAAAAAAAGCAAAAATGTAGACGACCACCTTTAAGACCTCCAAAAATCTTAGAAAATTAGGTCTTATAAAGGAGGGAGTCTTAAGATGGGGGTAAATTTACAGATGTTATGAACAGAAAATCTCAAAAATCAAGGTCTTTTGTTTTTTAACGTTCTTTCACCCTGTCAGACCGCTGCCTGTGCTGAAATGCTGGGTTAAAAAACAGGCATGGGAATTGAAAAAAGTAAAAAAGGCTGAACATTTGTAAGTAATAGCAAAGTGGACAGCGCAAAGCGCCTAGCCCTGCTAGGGGTGTTCGGGGGCATGTAGAATTTTTTTTTTCCAAAGAACCGAAATGGTGCAATTTGGTGTCATATGACCTCCAAGTTTGCCATTAAATTCACTTTTGCTTTTTCGGCGGAACAAAAAATAAATACGGCAGAAATTTGCCTTTCGGCGGACAATTCCCATGCCTGAAAACACTGGCTATCAGACACGCATACATTTCATTCTTCACTTCAGTGGAACCCCTTTTTCAGACTTCAACAAATCTGGAAAAAATCAGCTCTTAAAAAGGGAGAGAGACTTGAAAATAGTCTGAGAAAGTATGATGCTTTTTTGACTTTCATAGCAGACAGTGTTTTTATTTTCCATTTGAGAGGCTGAGAAGTGAAGATATCGCTAGATTGAAGCCTTAGAATGAAACAAACTCAAAAAGTATGTGTATGGATCTGAGGAGATCTTTCAGGCTCCATCCTGTTTATTTTTTATGAACAGCATTGTTGCATTAATTAATCAGATTAATGCACGCAGTTGGGATAAATCTGAATTTCACATTTGAAGACGACAAATCGGTCTTATGAGTTGAGAACAACATGTTCTTTGTTGACAGAAATCACCATGGGACAAGAAGCAGATTGTGTTGAGGAGGTTAACACTGACTTTAGATGCAGAGATTCTGGCTCTTAGAACTGGCATTTATAGAGAGATGATCGTGATGATATCCGTTGTTTTAACGTTCTTGGTGTGTGTGTGTTCATTTGTTTACAAATTCACAATAGAGTCTAACAATTTCTTCAGTAGTAATTGCGTGAAAAGTTTCATGTACCATGTTCAAGATTCATTCATTATCTCAAAATGAGTGCGTTAACCCCAGTCAGTTTACTTTTACTGGACTTAGTGGGGGTAGTTAAAGCATGACAGTTCAAGATTTTGCGCGTTGTTTCTTTCAACGGTTGTAAAGTGGGATAATTCAACTTGGTATCTAACACAATGTCTAAACACTGTAACCCCCGCGGGTTAGGGGGAGTCCCATTTTGGTTGGGACGAGAAAGAATTTACCCGATGCTCCCCAGCATGTCGTAAGAGGCGACTAACGGATTCTGTTTCTCCTTTTACCCTTGTTAAGTGTTTCTTGTATGGAATATGGTCAATTTTTGTAAAGATTTTGGTCAAGCAGTATGTAAGAAATGTTGGGTCCTTTGTGCTGGAAACTTGCATTCTCCCAGTAAGGTAGTATATTGTACTACAGCAGTCCCTCTCATGAACGGACACCCTTGGGCCATAGCAAAACTGTCCGTACATTGCAGGTGTCCGGTCACGGGAGGGGTGACCACACCACCCCCTCCCCCATACACTCACACAGAGACACACAAACAACAGGATTGAGTCTATGCTAATCACTTCTTGTGGCTACTAAACAATAACAATAAACTCCTAATACTTCTTTAAACGTTCTGTAAAAAGGATTTGTATGAAAAGTGTTGGAAAGAAGAGATAAAATAAATCCTCAAGGCAGTGAACACACTCACCATGCACTGACATACGAAAGCAGCCACACAAACACAGCGTGTGCAGATGCTTTGCAAGAATAAGCTTGAAAACCAGTTTGAATAAATAGCAGCAGATAGAGCTGCATGTCATAATCAAGTAATTTATTTGTTTCTTGTCTGGCTTTATTGACTGCATGCCGATCATGTGGCATGGCAGTGACTTTTCACTCTTCAGTCGGAAATACACTGTACATAACACAGCTCCCACTCTCCCTCACTAATGCCTACCCCAAGCCGTGACAACTGATGCTTGGAAATTGTGTGGAAGAGTACACCTCTCTATTTCTCTCCAATGCTCTTCCTGCTGACATGCGGTGACACCGGACACCCCACAGAGTTTAGCCAGCTAACCCTCCACCCCCCCCCCCCCTTTCTCTCTCTCACTCCCTCCAGCCATGTACTGTTGGGGGCTGTGGCCAGAGAGGCCAGCTGCACTGTTCACTCAGAGCAAAACCAGTTGACTGTGTCGTAACTTTTGACAAAGCAAGACAACTGAAGGGTTCATAGATTAGGCAACCGTATGACGGCTTACTAGCGCCAAAACTATAAATTAGTAATTAACCTGTGAAAGTTACTAATTTTCACGAGAAAATTACAATTCTGACGGGAAAATTACTAATTTTCACGTGTTAATTACTAATTTTCTAGTGTTAATAACTAATTTTCAAGTGTTACTGTCTAATTTTCAGTTTTGGCTCGCTTCCTGACGGCTTACTAGTGCCAAAACTAAAAATTAGTAATTTTCACGCGTTAATTACTAATTTTCTTGTACCTCGTGACTGTGGGGCTCAATGCGCATGCGCGACTCTTTCACCTGCCAGAGCAAAACATCCTTCGATTCGAAACTTTTTTGGTCCATAGTTCTTTAATTAGATGTAAATTAACACTAAGAGCTGAGCGCATGTGTAGATAACCGTGACATACAACTGTCTGTCCGAAAACTTGTTGAATAACGAATTCTATCGAAAGATATTTGTGAAAGTGTGTGAGTCTCGATGAAGAGATCCGTCTGCTAGTCGTCGGACCTTTTGCACATGTCCGACCGGCCGCCATTTTACCTCTCTCGGTTCGAACATTTTCGGATCGATTGTCCTTCCCTAATACACTTTTAAGCAAATGTATGGGTGTGGTAGTGGAAACAAATATGAAGTACAGCTGTCTGCCTGACAACTTGTCGAATAAGGAATTATATTGAAAGATATCTGTGAAAGTGTGAGACCACATCCGATCAAAAGTCCGTCTGCTACTAACAGCTTCGTTTCGAAAGTTTTCAGGGTCGATTATTCTTTCCTAAGATACCCAAAACAACGTTTAGGATAGCGCTATTGCAGAAAACAGTGACATGCATCTTCCCGTCGAATTACTTGCTCGATAAGGCCTTCTATTAAAAGATATTTTAGAAATAGTGTGAGAGTGATGTTTGCCGGGCGTTGAAGCCTCTCAGTGCGGACTCTTAAAATCCGACTACTGTGACCGAAAACGAGGCAAAAATGAAAATTAGTAATTAACACTGTTAATTACTAATTTTCACGTGAAAACGATAACCCTAGGTTTTGGCACAAGTAAGCCGTCATACAACCGACTCACTGGTCAAGGCTGAGGGGAAACAAGAGTATCTTGTCAATGAAAGAGGTTACACACAGACACACGATGGGTACACGTGCACTCAAGTTATCAGTGACTGTCATCACACCATTGCGGCTGTGATCTTTGTACCAAGAGCCGGACTGCTCTGTTATCGATTTTGTTGTGGTGAAAATTTGACGATGGTCTGTCCGTACATTGGAGGTATGACCTGCTGTTGGGACCGAAAATGAGTGTCCGCGTCCACGTTTTGCAGGTGTCCGTTTAAGGGGGGGCAAATATAGAAGGAAAACACTCCGTGCCGAGCAAATGTGTCCGTACATGTCAGGTGTCCGCTCACGCCGGGGGCCGCACATTGCAGGGACTGCTGTACGTTGCAAGCCCCTGGAGCGAGTTTTTGATTGGTGCTTTTGTGAACAAGAAACAATTGACAAGTGGCTCTATCCCATCTTCTCCCTTCCCCCGTCGCGATATAACCTTCGTGGTTGAAAACGACGTTAAACACCAAATAAAGAAAGAAAGAAAGAAAGTCTAAACACTGTAACCACTTGAACACTTTCAATTTATGTTTGTCTGTGCTCCATGCTTCAAATTGAGCTTCAAAAATGGGTTTAAAGGTGTGTTTTTTCGGAATTCACAAGTAAAATCACCATGTTTTATGTTTCTATTTTGTTTCCCTATTTCTCTTCTTCTGTTCATCTGTTTTTTATTTTGTATGCATATTCACAATTGAATCTTACAATTTCTTCAGTAGGGTTTGCATGAAAAAGTGTGACACGTATGCTCCAACTTCAGTTGTTAACTTAAAATTTTGCGCTTTAAGTCCTTTTCTTTTTGTTTTTTCCTGATAAAGCAAACCTTGAACTAACAGAAAACATGTATGTTAAAATGGCCTAACCACTTTGAAATATGTCCTCAGGTGTATACTCCAGCCTAAAGAGACGAAGGTTATGGTGTTTGTGTGTGTGTGTGTGTGTGTCTGTGTGTATGTGTAGAGCGATTCAGAGAAAACTACTGGACTGATTTTCATGAAACTTTACACGAGAGTTCCTGGGTATGATATCCCCAGAAATGTCTTTGATGACGTCGTATCCAGCTTTTAGTAAAACTGTCACACCCTCATTTTTCTATCAATTTGATTAACATTTTGTTTAAGCAATCTACGACGAAGCCTGGACTATGTGATTGCATTTCAGCTTGGAAGATTACAAATTAATTACTGAGTTTGGTCATGAAAAATTGGAAAGTTCTAATTAAAATCAAAATTTGAGTAATCGATCCCAAAAGGATTTCATCTTATTCTGTATCATCTGCTGCTTCCAAAAACATAAGAGATATGTTATGTTTTGATTAAAAACATGCTCAGAAAGTTGGAGAGAATAGAGAAGAGTGTGCTTTCCTATGAAGCGCTATAGGCTACTGCGCTATACTGCGCTTGTCATTTACTGAGCGTGAACAGAGAGAAGGCGATAGCGGTGGCCACTTGCTATGAAATTGACACAGCAATTAGACTGGCGCAGTGAATAAGACATCGGCCTCCTAATCAGAAGGTCTTGAGTTCAAATCCCGACGGTGGCCGCCTGGTGGGTGAAGGGTGGAGATATTTCCGATCTCCCAGGTCAACTTATGTGCAGACTTGATAGTGCCTTATCCCCTTTTGTGTTTACAGGCAAGTACAAGACCAAGTGCGCATGGAAAAGATCCTGTAATCCATGTAAGAGTTTGGTAGGTTATAGAAACACAAAAATACCCAGCATGCTTTCCCCAAAATCGGCATATGCTGCCTGAATGGCGGGATAAAAATAGTCATACATGTAAAAAGCCACTCGTGCAAAAAACATGAGTGAACATGGGAGTTTCAGCTCATGAACGAAAAAGAAGAAGAAGACGCAGCTATTGAGTATTGTTTTTGTGAAAAAATGCGGTACGGTCAATTTCTTCCTGTGAGTTCGATGAGTTAACTATATGTAGTAATTTCGCTTCACGCGACTTGTTAATTGCAGCTGTCTAGTTTCTCTGAAGAAAAAGTTGTGTCATGATGTTTTGTGTGTCTTTCACTCATAGATGCCCAGAGCGGTCTTTGCGGTCGGTACACCCCATACGCAGATGGCACGAAGAAGAGTCTGAATACAGGCATTGTGACCACCATCAACTTTGGCAAGACTGTTCCCAATCGTGTGTCTCAACTCACCTTTGCCCATGAGGCCGGGCACAATTTTGGCTCACCTGTGAGTGTTTGACATTACATTTATGAGAGTGTTATTAAATGACATATTCTTACTCCGAATCACATATAGCATTGACACAGTCTGAGATGCTAGGTTCTGAAAACGCTTACCCGTCTAATATTTTTAAAGGGAAGCAACCCCATCACCAAAAAAGGCTAAAAATAGCCCTGGTAATGAGCAGGTACTCTGTGAGTTACCTCCCATTGGTATGAACTACGTCACTACCTCTATCACCATGTGGCTACAATCATACGACTTTTCAGCTTCGTGAGGGTAGGATGTCTGATTTTTGCACTCCCGTGGCTGACTCTGGTGTTGGTTGACACCTGCCGGCCACGTTACCTGTCTTTCCCGCTTGCTGGCTCCTGTAGTTGGTGAGCTCGTTCCTTTTGTCGTTTGTTTGACTGGAATTTTTTGCTTGTAGTTACTGAATTTCTGTCCATTTTGGACTTGTGTTTTTCAGTAGCTGTTTCGTCTTGTCGCCATTTTTGTTGTTGTCAACTTGGCTGACGTAGATAAAAGTGTTATTAAGCTGTTGCTTGCCAGCTTTTGTGGTTGGCGAGCTTGGTTTATTTCGTCGTTTGTCGATGAGAACTGTTGTTTATTTGCTGAATTTTCTGTCCGTTCGGATTTGTATATTTCAGTATTGTTGTGTTGTCGCCATTTTGTTGTTGGTCTGACTTAGATTAAAGTGGTGTTAAGCCGTTGCTTGCCGGCTTTTGTGGTTGGCGAGCTTCAGGCATAAAAATTCTCCGTATTTTCCGTATTTTTGAAAAAAATAATCCGTATTTTTTTTTATTTTCCGTATTTTTCCAATCGCAAAAAAAAAAATTGTTTTAGAAGTTTTCGGTAATAAAAACATATGGTCTTTTTGCCGAAACAACTTCCGTTGTTCAAATCAAAATGGCGGCTAACGCGGAAAGTAACACCGGTTCTGTGTCATCAAAGAAAAAAAAGAAAAAGGGAAATGACGAAGACTTGCGTAACAAATTCCGTTGGTCAACTGTCCATGTATCAACCTCCAACAAGAGAAAAGCAACGGACATCCGTGACTTCTTTTCCAAGAAACGGAAAATGTGAGCTACTCACAACCATGCATTACCCTGAAAGGTCAGTAAACTATTTGTGTTTGTGTCTTGGGAATCGACGTTAAACACCAAATAAAGAAAGAAAGAAATGTCTTGGGAATTTTGTTTGTATATATTTATTTGATCACTTTTGTCTGTTTTTGAGTTGGACATTGTTACTTATCAATATAAATTTATTCCATGAAAATACCATCTTGTAATCCCTTTTTAATGACTGAAAAAGAAGTAGATTTCCACTGAAACAGATTGCTTTATTTTGCACCCACTGACATTTTTTTTCCCGGGGCAGCATGCCCCTGGACCCCCCCCCCCCACCCCCCCTAGTAGTCTGAAAGTGATATAAAATTCTATATATATATATTTCATGACAATACCAGCTTGTTGTAATCCCTTTTTAATGCCTGAAAAAGAAGTAGATTTGCCCTCAAATGAGCACCAGATTGCTTCATTTTGTATGTATTTTGGGGCCATGTTTGAATCCAATTTTAAGGCTCAGATAGCCCCAGATTGCACCAAATTGCACCCTTGAAAAAAAAAATTTCCAGGGGGGGCATGCCCCCGGACCCCCCTGGAAGTCTTGGCGCTTTGCGCCTGCGAAACTTGGCGCTATGCGCCTTCGAATTTTTTTTTCAGTATTTTTATTTTTTTCAGTTTTCATGCCTGGAGCTTGGTTATTTCGTCGTTGTTGACGATAACTGTTGATTAGTGCTGATTTTTCTGTTCTTTTTGGACTTGCGTGTTCAGTATTTTTTTGTATTTTTTGTATTTTTGTTTTGTTTTTGTGTGCGTAGGACGCAATTTTGTTTGTCAGTCAGCATTGCTGACTCGGATAAGAGGCGGGAAAAAGCCGACGTTAAGGGCAAGATTTAGCCTAAGTCGTCTTCCTCTCCTTCCTAACCACCTGTATTGTTGTTGTTAGGAGGCTTGCAATACTCTGTTTACGGTGCCTATTCTGCACCTAGCACTAGTGCTTGTTCGCAGCCGGACACTTCTGTTTCTGCCTCTCCCTTTTTGTTGGCATCGGAGCAGGGTGCTCTGGTGTCTTCTCTGCTGTTTTCCTTAGTTCCAGAGATTTGGAGCATGGTTAAGGAGGAGTTGCGGCGTTCCACTCCGTCTGGCAGCGTCGTGCTTCCGCCGGCCATGGGGGATGTCCGGTCTTTGGCTTCCGTGACCGCACCTTTGGTTTCCGGTTCCAGGGAGCAATTTCGGGTCTTTTCGGTTTCTGCCTCCACGGGGGGCACTACCGGTAAGTTGAACTGGTCCAACAGCTCTCGCGAGGCTACCGGACCCTCCCTTTTGGGAGACAGTTCTTTGGGGCAGGGTCACTACTTGCATTCTCCTGTTCTGTCTTCTCCGATGATCCCCTCCGAGGGCTCGGTTGTAGCAGAGCTGTAGCGGCAGCCGTTTCCGGCTGCTGCGTTTCCGGTTCCATCGGAAGCATAGGTCCTCCACCACATGTACGCTCCGACGTCTGTGCTGGGGTTGACCGAAGACTGGCCTCCGGGCTTTATGGCTTCCGGCCTCAGTCTACGCAGCCCTCGTTTTCGCATTGTGCGGCTTCGGCGGTTGTATTTCCGGCTTCGGTCGGATACGCTGTCCCTCTTCCTGACAATTCCGGACGGATGTCAGAGAGGGAACAACAGCGTCTGGCTTTCGTGCACTCTGTGCCTCAGCCGTGGCAGTCATTGCTTCACCCGTTGGGTGTGGTGACTTCTGCCCATACAGTTCCGGTGGCTTTGGATGGTCACTCGACTTATCCTTTTTTTCTTGTCAGTCAAGGGGTAAGTCAAGATGATTTCAGGGTTCACGGGTTTCCGGTTTCCGGTTATTCCGTGCATCCTTCCGCCACCGGGGACTGTGACTTCGGTCAGTGTACTTCCGGTTCGGAGAGTCCGGCCTTCTGTGGCTTACCATCTTTAGCAGGTTTTGGCAAAGCCATCTCATGCCTGAAGTGGTATTAAATTACATATCTTATCCCGACTCACATCTAGCATTAACCTCTGGTTTAAGTGCCGAGACGCTGAACTACGCTTCACCCCTTAAGGGGAAGTAACCCTAAAAAAGAACAGCCTAGACCCCGTAAACTGGGTCACAGGTCAAGGCCATACCGTCACGTGACTGAGCACGCGAGACCGCCGCCGCCGCCATATTGGAATACTTCACTCTTTCCTCAGCGGTCCTAGCGCTAGGACGTTGTTCTCTCGAGCTACGCATTTTGGCTTTCAGCCTGCTGCCTGGTTGGCAGTTTATCTTCACCCCGGTTCTTCTTCACGGTCTCTGCTTCTACGGCTGTATTGGTGAGATCGTTCTTTGTTTGTTTTACTTGAATTTTTGCCTTGTGTCCGTCAACTTTGTTGTTGTTGTTCTACTCTCTGTGAGTTGTTTCCAACATGGCGGACAAAGAGAAGAAAAAGCCTAATACTCGACAGTTAGTTGCTGATTCTTCCCCTGCTAGCAGTCAGATAAAGATAAACCCAAAAGGACAGCGGTTACGCTTGTAAAACCGGTGTCTAATTTTTCGCTTTCGGTTGATATTGTTGAACCAGCAAGCCCTACCATGCCTGTTCTAAAAGAATCTAAAGCAGGAGTAGGGCTCGTTCAGCTAAGCCTAAGAAGAGTGATAAGCAAGATTTCTCTTCCCTTTTCTCCTCATTCTCCTCGCATATGAATACCATGTTTTCTCAACAGCAGCAACTTGCCGCCGATCTACAGGCTACGCGAGATGAGTTGCGTTCGCTGCCCAAGGGTGTTGGCGATGTTTCTTCACTTTCCCGCATCCGGATGCCTCCTTCGGCCACAGTCACGTCAGCGGACTTGCGGGCGGAAGAACTGGCGCACGCCAGCTTCGGAGAGATGGTCCCTTGGGACACTGTTGCTTCTGCACAGCAGGCACTCTCCTCAGGTACGTTGGGTTCGCCGGTAGCCAGGCTCTTTGGCGAAAGCGTTCCGCATAGACCGCAACTAGTAGCTCCCCCGCCTCATAGGTCAGGGAGTGAAAGTTCGACATACCTGGGGCAAACGACTCACACGAAGCGGAGCTCATGGGGTGTTGACGCGGGAATGCAATCGATGTTACATGGGTTCGCCGGTAGCCATGCTCTTTGGCGAAAGCGTTCCGCATAGACCGCAACTAGTAGCTCCCCCGCCTCATAGGTCAGGGAGTGAAAGTTCGACATACCCGGGGCATACGACTCATACGAAGTGGAGCTCACGGGATGTTGACGCGGGAATGCAATCGATGTTACATTGATCTGGAGACCAAGGTGCACACGGGCTGTCTATGACTTCCCCCGTCGGTGTACTTGCGTCACCACTTCCGCCTGGGCAGGAAGTTTGGCTTCATGCAGGCTCTGCACCGAAGTTCTACTTCCGGTTTGCAGTCAGCCTCGCTTCCGGTTGATCATGTCCAAGACTCGGCGAGTCACGCGGACTTTTCGACTTATACGGAAGAGGAGTCGGAGCTCGACGATCATCTCTCATTCAATGATGACGACGTTGAGTTCCAATTACCGTCAAAGCTGAAGCCAACCTTAGCTATTGCAGCACAGGTCGCTTACAATATTTTCCTGACGGCGTTGTTTCATAGGCTGGACTTGTCTTACCCCCACCATCAGCGGTGGGTGACTTCCGCCCAGCACCAACAGCAGCTGAAGGTTTTCAGTTCTCTGAGTCTTCTTTAGTTGCTTATGAGCTCTCTAAAATTTTAGCAAGCTTTCCAGGCACGGTGAGCTCCCTGCCTGTCGGCACGGTGCCTCTCCTCTCTGCTCATGGTCAGGCTCCAGTCGCTGCTAAGCCTTGGCTTGCCACTGTCCAACTTCCACAGGCTAGTGTATCTGCCCTTGCGCGCAGATTTTCACTCAGCCTTCGGCCTCAGAACCTTATTGACACTTTTGCCCTACCGAGTGCAGCCCTTCCGGTCACGCCGGAGCTGTCCACTCTTAGGGAGGACGGTTACCGTCAAGACAGACCTTGTGTCTACACAGAAGGTTCTCTTATTGGTTTGGAAGAGACAGGCAGGTACCCTCTTGATCTTGCCTCTCTCTCTGACTTTGGACACTCTCTCGTTCGATTAGGTCTTCCCTGGATCCGTTTGAGTTCCGGAATGACGCAAGTGTTAAAGACGTTTCGACCTTAGCTAAGGTCAACACAGAACAGATGTCTGTCCCGGCACGTCATTTCTCCCACGCCGTGTTTACACGAGGTCTCTCACTTCCGATTTCGCTTCGGCTGTTTCGGCGAGTGAAGGATCGTACGCATTAGCATCAGTTCGCACCACCACAGTGTTGCGGGTACTTCTGCACTGGGGTTTTCGGCTACTTCTGGTTCGTAGAGGACAAGAGCCATCTGGCAAGAGTGATCAGACAGGCAGAAAAGGTGGTTGGGGTTCAGTTCCCAAGCTTGGATGAACTGGTGCATAAGAGAACAGCCACAAAAGCACGAAAGGTCGTTGAAGATGAATCGCACCCCCTGCATGATCAGTTTGCACTCATGCCATCTAGGCGTAGATACAGAGCTGCAAAGTGTAGAACCTCTCGCATGCGGAAGTCGTTTATTCCATCCGCCATCTCAGTTCTCAATGATACCACTTAGTGCATGCATGTGAAACTGAAAAATGTACAATGGAGTTTTCCTCAGAGCTAGCTAGGAATGCATTGTACTCTAATGTTGTCATGTTATTGCTGTGTTTTTTATCTTCATGTTTTAAAATTATCTCCACAACTTATAAAGTATACTTTTACACTAGAATTATGTTTAAACAAATCAAGTATGTATGTTTAATATTATTCTTATGAAGTTTTTTTACAACTATTTAGAATAGAACAGTTTGTTTTGAATGTCAATCACTGGGAGCAGTCAGAAGAGTAAGAATTCTGTTTTGTTCTCACTATCATTTGCTTATGAAGATCATGATGTTGTTCCATTGCTTAGTCAGTCCTAGAAATAATGTCCTAGACTGTTATCAGTATTTTTGCCCTCTTTCATTACGATGCTATGGTATTTCTGTGGGTCTCCACATGTGTTTGTTTATAAGGCGGAAGTGACCTCCCCTTGTACACAATAGGCCCTCAGATGAAGCCTACGGACAGACTAGAATAGAACATGCACATAACACAGAAGGTCTGCACAGCACACTCACACACAGCAATACAGCACACCGTCTTGTACCTCCTTCTGCCCTGCCGAAGTCGGGGTATCCTTTTTAATCCACCGAACATTAATATCCACAGCCATGTGTGTCTCCTGCCTCCGAACACACACGCCACAGAGCTCGACTCGATGTGCGCAGTTTCGTATAAAAATTATTTTCCAAATTTCCCCACTGTGTTTTATAAAATAATCATATTATGAAAGCACATACATTCTTATCTTAGTTATTATGTATTCATTGTTAGCAAACATCGGCATTATTCATGTTTTACTTTAAACGCAATCATTGTTATTTATAGATCACAGGCACTTGATGTAAGTAGGTCACACACGTGTAAATGTTGTGCCCAGTCCTTGTTTTTGTTTCTGTTATTATTTTAGTTAGCAGGTCTAGTTGAGCACGTATTAAGTATCATGTACCCACTACTAGTCATTGTGCATTTTAGTTAATGGACTGATGATGTCATTTGTATGGAGTCGACGCACGTGCGAGGATATGTATGTGTGGGAGGGGGGGGGGGGGGGGCGCGGGAGATGGAAGCTTGCTGTATGTTATGTAATGTATATATTGTGTGTGATACGTGGAAATGTGATACTATTTATTTGCATGTATGATACAGGTACAAATGTGATAATTGTAGGCTTATACTAGTGATTACTGTGTGTGATACATGAAATGTGATATGAATGCTGTTTTTATATGTTATACTCTTATTTTCTCCCAAGCGCAAGACAAATTCTTCTATGAAAATTGAAGCCAATAAAATTTGAGTTGAGTTGAGTTGAGTTGAGTTGAGTTCCGGGTAATCGTAGCACTTTGTTCTTTCCTGTCCGCAACTTACGACGTCAACCCTTTGGGGTTCTAGGTCGTTGGGGGCAGTGATGCCTTGTATCTTACTTCCTGTTCAGCTTCGGCTGTCTCAGATGGTAAGGTTTTGTACGTGATGGCATCTATTATACGGCTTGCGTCGGTCCCCGCGTCTGACTTTTGGTCTTTCATTGGTTTGTTGATGAGCAATCTTGGTTCATTTTTTGATGAGAGGTTGCAGTCTCGCCGGTCTACAAATTATTTCCTTTGTTTACGGTTTTAAGACGTTCTTTCGACTCTTCTTTGTAAAGAGTCTAGTTTGTCAGATGGTTTTTTGTCTTGCATCTTTCCATTGAACAAGGGACAAGTGTTTGTCTCTGGTTCATTACGAACATTAGCGTCTACCTCATGGGACTATGGTGCTGTGGTTTACTCAAGCCATAATCCTTTAGTGCTTCACTCCTCGGAGGGTGTTTCACTTGTGGTCATTTGGAACTCTTTGTTCTATTCAAGCGGGAGACGCACAGGTTCGTTTTGTTTTACTCGCTCGCATCGGAAGACATGTCTTGTTGTCTTCCGAACTTTCACAGCTCTCTTTTGAGTTAGGACTGTCTTCCTGGTCTTGCTGATTGCAAGAGATTGTTCACTCTTTTCGTCAGCTACGATCAAGACAGGTCAGTGAGGTTGGCGCTCTTTTCGGTTTCTGGAAGACGTAACTCACGAATCTTAAGGTTTTTCACTCAGGTCTCAACAGACTTTATGTGAAAGGGTTATTTATCTAATTTGACCTTATCTGGTGGTTTTTTACTATCATTAGCAATCTATGGGTGGTTGCAACCAAAAAAAAAAACCAAAAAAAAAGAAAAGTTCACGAGGATGCTAAGATGTTCCACGAACTTTTGTTGTTGACGGAAGACGATGTTTTATTAGTCTGGAGAAACATCGTTCAGAACTAGACAAGACATTTCTCTTTTTACGCCCAGCGTGAAAAGGGCCCTGTCTTCAAGCCTTTTGTCTTTTGTTTATCAGTCCCAGCTTGGGATTTCTTCTTCTTTTAGAGTTCTTTTGAAGAGACATAGAATTTTGAGACATGCAAGCCTTTCTTTTATAGGAAGGCTCGTATACTCTTTTTTGTCGGTGCTCACTTCTCCTTGATGGGGCAGTGATTTACGTACTTTTTGGGTCTCACGCAAGATATTGAGTATTTTGGACATACTCATTCTTGCATGGCTCATTTTGGAGTGCCAGACCAGTTCTTTGGTTCTTTCGTTTTGGACGGATAGAATCAAATTTGTGCAAGGAAGCACTGGCTAGATGGGCTTTCACACTCATTAAACAAGCTTATGAGTGTGGCAGTCAATGGGGGGGGGAGCGTTCTGTCCTTCCTCTGAGTTCGCCTAGAACTCATGGGGCCTGAGCTTGGGCTCTTTTATTCGGCGGTTCTGCGACCAGGCAAATCTCGATCGGCCTCACATAGGTGTTTTGGACGTTTTTTAGGACGTCTTTCTTTACTACTTTTGGCGGGTTTTCTAATACCCGCTGGGATGGTAGTGGTTGCTTACCAGTCATGGTTGAAGCAGGCCGGTTTCTTACCAGAAATAAGTGAGTTTCACTGAGAATCTGTTTACTCGTCAGGATGGGACCAACACCTTTCCGGCTTTGGTAGCCGCAGGGCAGGTTCTCTCCAACTTGTAGAGTGAGTTCTTTCCCACCACCTACATTAGCAATCTGCTAGATGTGAGTCGGGATAAGATATGTAATTTAATCGAAAATTTTAAAAGTAAATTTTGATTTGATTAATATACTTACCCGACTCACGTCGTTCCCGCAGTGGGGCACTGCGGTTATGAAATTAAAGGCCCCTCCTGTTTTTGGAACCGCAGGAGCTTTCTAGTTTGCTGTTAGGTAGATTTTTGGTTCCTCTTTCCTGTCATGCTCTCTTTTTCTTCATGAATTCTTTTCTTTTTTCTGCCTTCTTGCTCATTCACCTGTATTTTTTCCAAAAATCTCTTCTCTTGCCGCTTGTCTCGCGATTCATGTATAGTTTAATCTGTTAGTGTTCTGATGTAAGTCCAGCAGTAGATAGGTTAAGCCTATTTTAACATACTGGAAACTGGTAATCTTCCAGTAGGTATTAATTTAGTTTTACTAAAGCCTGCTGGGACACAAGTAATGGGTTAGTGCATTTGTAAACAGGAATCGCTTGACAAGTGGCCCCCTTCATCCCCCCCCCCTTCCTCGTCCTGATATGGCTCTGCGTAGTCGGCTGGACGTTAAGCAACAAATAAACAAACAAACAAACAAACAAAAGACTCACATCGTTAATACCCTCCCGCCTACCCCGCTCTAATTTACCCTAAAAATGAATGTTTCGCTTCGTTTCGAGTGAAGTATTCCAATATGGCGGCGGCGGTCTCGCGTGCTCAGTCACGTGACGGTATGGCCTTGACCTGTGACCCAGTTTACGGGGTCTAGGCTGTTCTTTTTTAGGGTTACTTCCCCTTAAGGGGTGAAGCGTAGTTCAGCGTCTCGGCACTTAAACCAGAGGTTAATGCTAGATGTGAGTCGGGTAAGTATATTAATCAAATCAAAATTTACTTTTAAAATTTTCGATTTCAAACTTATTGACACTCATAATAATGTTCTTGTTGTTGTGGAACTGAACTGACTTTTCATAGCATTACCCTGAATTTGTGGGGAAAAAAACTGTGTGGCACTGCACTGTTGAACTCATAATTGTCAGTTGGTGGCTGGGTTCTGGGTTATTAAGAAAAGTTTATATAAACTGTTCAGAATTTCAAGCCAGTTTACTTGTTCATTTTGTGAAAGCTCTCAGCCTCTGACTAGTGTTTTGATACCCCGGTAATTGCTGTAAATGTGTAAGTGTTATTCACTTATTGTAATGCTACAAGCAAGAATTTACACATGTGACATTTCACAATGGTCATAAATTATTTCCTTTATTCAAAGCACTCTCAAATTGACAATGCAATTTGCACACATTGACATTATGCACATGCAAGAACCTGGTAAAACAGCAAAGCAATACACCGAGTCGCCGACAACATGCCATACCCTTTGATCAATCAGGAAAGGGTATGAAAACCCTTTACTTTTTTGGTGAAAGGGTATGAATACCCTTGACCTCAGAGCCTGTGTGGAACCCTGCTACCAAGCCATTGGCTGCTATTTTTGTGTCAGCAGTGACATAGCATTTCTGGAAAATCCCGGAACGGAGAAGACGGGTAAACTCGTCCTAAGGCGCTGCGGCTGCACAAGCGCATGACGGGTATACCCGTCCTAAGGCAGTCAAGTGGTTAAATTAAAATTTATTGTTGAAATTTTCGATTTACCTCCACTTTAAAAATCTCTCCCTTTTAAGACCTGAATTTTCTTCGATTTTTGGCCACCTACAAAAAAAGGGTTCTAACGTGCTCAATAAGTTTGTGACTGTAGGCAGGCCTGTGGTCAGCTTTCAAGTGTCGTTGGCAGGGCCTGCGAAGGTGAATGCGTTTTATTCCCTTGTTGTCTGTGCAGCATGACATAGGCTCAGAGGAGTGTGCTCCCTATGACACCAGCCGCGCTGACGCTAGCAACGGCAACTACATCATGTTCCCCAGTGCCACCAGTGGAAACAGACTCAACAATGACAAGTTCTCCAAGTGCAGCAAAGACAACATGACCCGTATCATTCAGCAAGTTGTGGATTCCAAGAGAGAGATGTGCTTTGTGGGTAAGTCTGCTAAGTGGTTTGCAATGCAAATCCAGTTCAAATCCAAAACAGATAGACTGCTGACGTTCCAAATCAAGAATCAAATGTCAAGATATGTTAAATAATTGGAATGTTTAATTCAGAAAAGTACTAAAGTGAATTAAACATTCCAATAATATAACCTTTCTTGTTATAGGATTTTGAAAGCAAGTCAGTCTGGTTTGGTTCTGACGAAATCAGTTAAATGTTTTTGGCTCACGTAAGTGTAGCCTATGCGATCGTAACTTTGTCTGTCTGTGCGTGCGTGCGTATGTGCGTGCGTGCGTGCGTGTGTATGTCTGTGGTAGAAACTCTAACATTTGAAGACGTCACATTACATTGACGTCACATTATGACGTAAGAGGGTTAGACGTCACGCGAAGGAAGTACTGAAAGTCTCGGTCATTATTATTTTGAGCGGGCCGAGACTAGTTGGCAGTCGTGTCCCTGTAAGTAGGCTACATGCAGACAGACAGATCTAGATCTAGTGTCTCGCTTTCTTGCACAGTTTCACCTATGCTCTTTCTGTGTGTGTGTGTGTGTGTGTGTGTGTGTGTGTGTGTGTGTGTGTGTGTTACTGTTTGTCGATTTCTTACGTGAGCCTTGATGGCTTCGCCTCTTGTTATTATTTTACTACCGTATTTTCCGGGTTACAAGGCGCTACAGCGCATAAGGCGCACCCCCTTCTTTTTAAACAAAATTGTAATCCAGTCACCCATTGGGCGCAGGGGGCCGATAGGGCGCACCAAAATTAAAAAAGTATACCGGTAACAAACGGTCGAAGAATGAAAATAAGCCGCACATCAAAGGAAGAATACAGAGTGGAAATATGTGTGCTCTGTGTGTGCAGCGAGATCAAAGGCAGGTCCATTGTGATAGCTGGGTTGCCTTGTTTAGACACTGACCTTCTTCCCAGGGGTCAATGACCCAGTTTTTGCTATGAGAGGTGGTTCCCCTGTCATAGATCTGAGAGAGGAAACACTTCCTGCACCGGGGTCAGTGACCGAGTTTAACCTATGGGGCGGTCTCTTTGATGTCTTGAGAGGAAACTTGGCCAGGGTAGTACCTAGTAGCTGAAACATGCATTATCACAAGTTGTTTGACTGGTACTCAGGCGGTCTCTTTGATTTTTTTCGTATTTCATACACGGATTAGGCGCTTTGTTATACAAGACGCAGGGGTCAAACTCGAGGAAAAAAGTCGCGCCTTATGACCCGGAAAGTACGGTACTTTTGTGTTTTCCCCCATAGATAATCTTCATAATTTGCAATAGATTATTGTTCCTGGAAACACAAATGTCATGTTCTGGAATCCTCTTGCTTGATTGTCAGAGGTTCAGAAGTTACAACTCTTTGATAAACTAGACTTCTGTCATGCATGAGAAAAGACTGTCACAAATTCAGAGGGCTGGGGTTACCCAAACCTTCATTGCCTTAAATAAAATAAAACTTGTTTCAAAATTCGGTTCACAATGTACATACTGGTAGTTTGGACTAGTGCAGCCTTTTCTGCTTACTGCCTAACTTTGTCACCATGGGGGGAAAGGTGACGCAAAAGTCTGCGTGCAATTTGCAAATAAGAAATGCTTGACCTTTTTGAGGCTATTTTGACAAATTTGCTGAAGAAAATAAATCCTAGCAACACCCATGAGTCCTGCACTGCAAACACAATTTTACCAGTTCTTATTAAAAATCAAAATTATTTAATTTTACCAGTGTTAATTCAGTCATCTTTCTCTCTCTTTGTCAGCAGAACATCCATCTACTTGCCAGCTTTAGATTTCCTTTTTTTGCCTCTTTCATTTGTGAGATTCCCGGCATTGGGAGGTGTTGTTTTTTCCGAGGGACCTCATACCATTGGTACCACTGTAACATTCTCTTGCTGGTAAATGTATTGCTTCTGTTTTGTTTTGTTTTTAATGTGAAAAAAGTTCAGTACACTGCATTCATTTGGTTTCCACTTTTTCTTTTTTCCTAAAGCATCTAAACAAGCATTCTGTGGCAACAAGGTTACTGAAGAGGGCGAAGAGTGTGACTGTGGCTTTGGGGATTGTAATTCCACTACCTGCTGTGTAGGGCGTCTTGACAACAATGTAGCTGCAGCATGTAAACTTACGCCCGACAAAGACTGCAGGTGAGTGTGTGCAGTTGGTTGCAGTGGAGCGCCTGTTTTAGACGATTTTCAAAAATAACTTTCAGGATTATCAGTGGTCTGGAAGACTAAGAGCCCCTTTACCTGGGACAAGCTTTTCACATCGTCGGGAGTGATGGGCTGTGTCCTGCAATCGTGACCAACAAGTAACTCTAATGTGTATGTTCTGCCGCGCGCGCACAATATGATACCCTTTTCTTTTGAAAATCAGCGTTCACGAGTTTACAAGAGTTTAGATTTTGTTGCTGTAATGATCGCTGGCACGTATCACAACATGTTTTAATCGAGGTCATGTGGGTTTGGCTTGAGGTCACATGAGTTTAGCGAACACTTCCAGTGATCAGCAAGCCATCTGTGGCGGTTTGTGGCTGTGATGATTATATTTTTGAAAGAACATGGTTGTTACGAAGCGGTTTACTCGTATTTGTGGTAATGTGTATTGTTGTAAATAGAATAGACTATAGCGATGGTCAGACATTGGAAAGGGCTATAGGCTGCATACCGTCGCGTTGACCGCAGTTGAACCTTTGTGTAACTGACAAGGTTTTTCACGTGCAAGTAATGCAGGCGACAGCTCACTGGCAATGTCATAGCAAGAACGACTTTGTAAAATCAGTCGCCGTCAAGGAGCCAAGCTCGACTCATGTTTTTCGTAACACGTTAGCAGACGGGCTCCTGTTTTAGGTATCTGACTGAAGAAGGATGAAGACTGACGAACTTTCCCTATCAGTCTACGTGATATCTTCCATTTTCATATTCATGCCAGGCCGGCGACTGTACTAAATGTTGGCTTTACACTCTTTTGAGGTATGTTTGAAACCGGTTATATTTTCATGTCATGCTGTCGTATGTGAGAAGAGTGACTGTTTCTGTGTTTAACGTTATTGTGTAGGCCTAAGCTATTGTGCTACACTGCTTAAACATGTGAGGGTTTTACGTAACGTTTTCTTGGCTTTAGAAAACAGGAATTAACGTGTAAATAATTATATTGGCTCATGCAGCTTAATATGTTGGACGAGTGAGTATTTTTATTGTGCGAGTGAAAGAAACTAAAGACAAGTTGATTTATGGACTATAAACTTTACAGTGTTCCAACTGGAGGGTTTTTCATCGCCGGAGGCTGAACTGAACCAGTCAACTGCAGCTTGGTGTACATGACCATGGCATGGAGAGCTGGCAGGGTTCTACAGTTAGCCGCCGAGACGAACTGGAAGGATCAAGGACTACGTCAAGCAATAGTTGCGATGTCGTGAGGACTGGTGCACCCTTGTCAGTCGTCTGAAGGACTTACAGCCATACCAACATCTTGAAAGCCGAAAGATGGCAGTAGGGTAACGTACAGTAGAATACCTATTCGTCTTACCTGTTAAGCTGCTTTGTTTGAGCCAAAAGGTGTCTGCGTCTTGGACTGTAGAGTTTCTTGCGGTGTTGTCGGCCTAGGGTACTGGTCGAAGCCCGGAAATGATTTTGTGATGTAAAAAGCTTTGTAAACAATAATAATTAGTCTTGGCAGTGTCAAGATCCATTAAATTACATATTCCTACTCCGAATCACATGTAGCATTGACACAATCGGAGATGCTAGGTTCTGAAAAGGCTAACCGTCTAAGGGAAGCAACCCCAACCACAAAAAGTGTAAACGTAGCCATAGTAATGACCATACACCCGGGGAGTTACCTCCCATCGTGCATGCCATGTCACTACTGCTACTGAACACGTGGCTCATATCATTCGACCTTACAGCTTTCGAGGGAGCAGGTTGTTGATTTTTGGGCTCCCCTGTGGCTGCGCTGTTTGGTGTTGTTTTGACACCCACCGGCCACGTTACCGTCTATCTTGCCTCCTGCTTCGTAGTTGGTGAGCTCTTTCCATTTTGGTCATTATTTTGACAGGAAATTTGTTGTAGTTGCTGATTTTCGTCCGTGTTTGGACCTGTGATATTTCAGTGACTACTGTTGGCCGCCATTTTTGTTGTCAGCATGAGTTGACAGATTTTTGTGGCTAGGCCGATGTATTTTGGAGGTAAACGTAATTTTACCTTCTTACTTGCTTGCTGCTTTGTTTAGTTGGTAAGCTTGTTCCTTCTTGTCTTTGGTTTGACAGGAATTTATCTATAGTTGCTGACTTTTTGTCCGTTTGGACTCCTAAATGCGTTTCAGTAACTTATCTTGTGGCCGCCACTTTCGGTTGCTCAGATTTCCTGACAGCTTATTTATGTGGCTAGGCCTATGTTATGGTGAGGTTCTCCTTACTTTACCTGCGTTTTTGCCTTCTGCTTTGTTAGTTGGTAAGCCATTTCATATTTCGTCATTACTTTGACAGGAATTTTTGTTATTGCTTAATTTTCGTCCATTTTGGACTTCTAAATTTTGTCCAGTAACTTATCGCTTGGCCGCCATTTTGTGTATCAGCGTTGCTGACAGTGGTTTACTTGGCTAGGCTTTAGCAGGTATCTACCAGTCCGTAGGACTGGTCGTGGTTTCGGATTTAACATGTTTGTTATGTTTTGTTCGTTACTCTTTCTGCCTCGAACAAACACTTTGTGGGGCAGTCATATACTGTTGTATGTCCTGTTTCTTCTCCTCGCCTTCTCTGCCGTTAGCAGATCAGGTGTTGCAGGTGTCTGCTTATCTTTGTGAAGAAATTTTCGCGTTCCAAGCCTGCGTCTTCCGTTGGTCCCGCTGTCTGTGGGCGACGTCACCTTGTTGGCTTCTTTGACGCTTCCGGCCGAGACGTTGTCTAGGGCGGATGTTTTGCTTCTTCGTCTTCTACCGCTGTGGTTGGCGATTCAAGTAAGTCGAGCTGGTCCACAGGCCCTCGTGAGGCCGTCGGACAGTCCCTGCTGGGACACAGCTCTTTTCGGCGGGTTCACGACCCGCAAACCCCTGTTCAGTCGCACCCTGGCTTCACTGAAGACCATTGTGTGGCTGAGCAATGGCGGCAGTTGGTTCCGGCTACTTCTCCGACGTACGCACCCGCTGGGGTCGTTTCCGGAGTTGTCTAGCCGTTTCCGACTGCTGCGCTTCCGGCACTCGCCGGAAGCATAGGTCCCCCGATGTACGCACCCGCTGTGGTCGTTTCCGGGGTTGACCAGGTCCCCCGATGTGCGCACCCGCTGTGGTCGTTTCCGGGGTTGACCGGACGTTGCCCCCCGGGCATTCGTCCTCTGTTCAGTCGCACCCTGGTTTCCTCGAAGACCATTGTGTGGCGGAGCAGTGGCGGTAGCCGTTTCCGGCGCTGCGCTTCCGGCACTCGCTGGAAGCATAGGTCCTCTGACGTACGCACCCGCTGTGGTCGTTTCCGGGGTTGACCGGACGTTGCCCCCCGGGCATTCGTCCTCTGTTCAGTCACACCCTGGCTTCCTCGAAGACCATTGTGTGGCGGAGCAATGGCGGTAGCCGTTTCTGGCGCTGCGCTTCCGGCACTCGCTGGAAGCATAGGTCCTCTGACGTACGCACCCGCTGTGGTCGTTTCCGGGGTTGACCGGACGTTGCCTTTTAGGGCATTCGGGCTTCCGGCCTCCGTCCTCGCATTCGGCGCTTCCGCTTTTCGCGGTCTCGTCTGGTGCTTTCCGGCTCCACCCGGATTTACTGCTCCTTTCGCTTCCACTTCCTCCCGGATGTCGGTAGCTGAGGAGCAGCGCCAGCCCTTCGGGCAGGTGGTGTCTCAGCTCTGGCCGATGTAGTCAGCGTTTCAACCTTCGGTTGTCGCGTCGACTGCCGTTCCGGTGCCTGCGGCTGCAGACTTGCCGTCTTCTCTCTCTTGGCCTGGTCGAGGCATGAGTTAGGACGACGTCGGGGGGGACGGATTTCCGGTTTTCCGGTTATGCCGTTTCACCGGCCTTCCACCAGTACGTGGACTTCGGTTTTTTTCGCCGGTTGTGTCGGACATTCAGTCTGTCGTCAGCGATTCCACACGTGCTGGTTATTGGGAAAAAGGCTTAACGCTGTCCTCTAAGCTGCGGCAGAGGTCACGTCGAAGGTTTTCCCGGGCGGGGCTTCGGCCTCCTACACTTCCTGTCTGGAAGCATAGGTTCTCCATCACAAGCGCACGTAGTGGCTTGTCTGGGGTTGATCGAGGACTGGCCTACGGGCGTTCGGGTTCCGGCCCCAGTCCTCTTCTGGTCTGTCTCACTCTTGTTCCGCCGTGGGCATTTGTGTTTCACCAGTGCGGCAGCCGTTGTCGGCGTGGTGTTTCCGGTTTTACTGGAAGCATAAGTCCTCCATTTCAAGTACACGTTGCGGTTTTGACTGGAGTTGACAGAGGACTGGCCTACGGGCGTTCGGGCTTCCGGCCTCAGTCTACTCTATGCATCTTTCGCTTCCGTTTTTTGCGGTTTTGTCTGCTGCATTTCCGGCTCTGTTCGGATACACTTCTCCTCTTCCTGACACTCCTTCGGAGGTCGGTGGGTGAGGAACAGCGGCTGGCCTACGGGCATTTAGGCTTTTAGCCTCAGCCGGGGCAGTCTTCACTTTACCTGTTGGGTGTTGCGTTTACTGCCTAGTCAGTTCGGGTGGCCCTGGACGTTTCCCCTATTCACGACCGTCAGTAGGGGGATAAGTCAGGTCTTTTTTCCGGTTGGATGGTTTTCCGGTTTCCGGTCATCTCATTCATCAGTTTACCACCAGCAACTGTGACTTCGGTTTGCGTTCGTAGCTGAGCTATTCTGGTTCTCAGTCTTTAGTCAGCAATCGAACACGTTCTGGATTTCCGTCGCAGCTCAAGCTTCGGCTCAGGATTTCCCTTGGGTGCATCGACATTGGTGGCTTCCTTGTTGGTTGACCTTGTTGTCGATGTCGGACTTCCGTTCCGTGAAGATAGGATGTTTTTTCTACTTCCGGTTCCTTAGTCACCTTTTGTAGGTACCACGGGTTGCAGGTTTTGGCTAGGCCATCTCCTCCCGAAGGTGGTATCTCTAGTGTTTTGGTTCTGCCGCTGTTTCTACTATGGTTCAGTTCCGGAACATGCTCAGCCTTGGCTGGCTTCGGCTACACGGGCTTCACCTTTTGTTCCTTCTTGCTTATTCAGCCTTTGGAACTTGCCTCCTTTCTCTACTCTGTTGGCCAGCCCTTGCTAGGGTGAGCATGGAGCAGATGAGGCTGCCCTTCCTTCTCTACGCTCGTACGGCGGGTGTCGGAGGGACTCGTTTCTTTCGCGTTCTCAGTTCCCTGAACAGTCAAAGAGAGTCGCTTAAACTTTGCCTGCAGTAGAGATTCAGTCGAGTAGAGATCACCAGGTCTCTGACTGCTTTACAAAGGTTGAAGGAAGGTAGGGCTAGCATACTCAGAAACATGCTTAGCAGAAGCATGCTCATTCCTCTGGTTAAGCTAAGCTGGCAGCCAATAGGCAGCCTTGGCCGGGCAACAGCCATTCCACGTTGCGGCGATGGTGGTTGTTGCCTTCCTGTTTCTTGTGGCTTGTGGGGTTCTCTGGCTTCAGGTTACCCCTGTTTGGCCACAAACGTTCGGACTTTGGTCCTTGTTGTCTTTCATCGAGTCGGACTCTGTCTTTCTCTAGTGATCAGACGCGTTCTGGTGTTTCGTCCAAACTTAAGGTTCACTTGAGTTGGCCTCGGAAGTAACATTCAGGTTTTCCTGAGGGGGCATTGTCTTGGACAATGGATGTTTGAGGAGTAGTTCTTTGTGGCTTTCCTCCTCTCTCTCAGGTTTTGGCTACTCTTCTCCTTCGGGCAGAGGTTTAGTTAAGGTTCGGTTCCTGTGACTTCAGTCTTGGGCCTTTCCTCTCTTCTTCCTCATCTTAGTATGAGGCGAGTCCGGATGACGTCCGTTGGGTCGGGTTTCCTTACAGTCGCCCGGCTACAAAAGGCAACTTTGTCTAGGGCGGTTGTCCGTTTTTTCTCCGCGTTGGACTCTGTCTTCAGACAGGGACAGACGCGCTCTGGGTTTCTGGCCAAACTCAGGTAGGCTCTTGATTTGGCTAGGAAGTTAACTGCCTGTTTTTTCCCTGAGAACTCTGGTTTCGGGAGTCTTATGGCTGGCTGGCTTCACGGTTTACGTTTACCAGTCTTGGTTTTCTGCTTTCGGTTTTTGATTCACTCTCGATTACCTTCAAGCAGACTGTTTTGGGAACATTCTGGCTTTTAGCCATTTTGTTTATGGTTGCCAGTCACATCGGTTTTTGACCACCGTGGGTCCTCACTTCCGGTAGCTGACGCACAGTCGTAAGTGGCTGCTGTCGGGTGCTACCTCTCTCCCTGCGTTCGCAGGGACTGGTAGGGGATGACTGGCGACCTTCTATTTGTGAGTTTTCTCTTCGAGGTGGACTCTGGTACTTAGTGCTTGGATGTCTCTCTCTCGCTCTTTCGTGGGGATTGGTCACTCTTTTTTTTTGAGCTGACTTCTTTCTCACAAGCCTTTTGGGCTTTACTACATCCCAAGGTTTGCAGACTTTGGCATGGTTGTCTTAAGGTCACCGCGGGGGTTCGTCCTTCTCAGTTGAGGGGACAACCTTACGCACGGATCTTCTCAGGACATTAGCATTTCCTTCCAATAAAAGGGGGGGGGGGAAGCTTGTCTTTCCCTTGGCTCGCCAGGGTTTTTTAATCCAAGGCTTGGGTCTATTCCTGTGCTGTTTTTTACGGCTAGGAGATTGGAAGAAGTGCTGAGCACAGCTTTCTGGATCTCTGAGGTTGTCTCTTTCGCTTTGCCTGAGATACTTCTCGGCTGTCAATCAGGACTTTCCTTGGTTCCCTCACTGCCTGTTGGCAGTGGGCCAGCCCTGGCAAGGGCTTTTGAGTGGGTTAGATTTTCTTTCCCACTGGGACCGCCCTGATTCTTTGGCAGCGGTCCAGGTTTTTGGCAAGGTTTTTTGAGTGAGTTAGATTTTTCTTTCCCACCGCCTTGTTGTTGCAATCTGCTACATGTGATTCGGAGTAGGAATATGTAATTTAATCGAAAATTTTATTGTAAATTTTCATTTAATAAATATACCTACCCGAATCACATAGTATATTCCCTCCCGCCAACCCCGCTTTTGATTTGGAGAATTTATTCTTTAGGTCGAATGATATGAGCCACGTGTTCAGTAGCAGTAGTGACATGGCATGCACGATGGGAGGTAACTCCCCGGGTGTATGGTCATTACTATGGCTACGTTTACACTTTTTGTGGTTGGGGTTGCTTCCCTTAGACGGTTAGCCTTTTCAGAACCTAGCATCTCCGATTGTGTCAATGCTACATGTGATTCGGGTAGGTATATTTATTAAATGAAAATTTACAATAAAATTTTCGATTTAACACCAGGTTTTTGCGTGTGTGAGTGCGTGTGCGCTTGTGCCTTGTAAGCTACTGTAGCGGACAACTAATCAGATTACATTCAAGCCTGTAAACAAATACTAAACTTATAGAGTGGTGTAGAGACATTTATGAGTGTCTAGAAACGGGCCAATAAAGGACCATAACATCTGGCGCAATAAGGGCTATACCACTCCATAACAATGGTATCATATTTAGCGCACACTACACAGCATACTTTTCACAGTTGTTTGACCCGATCGCAGGATAGGACCGATCAGACTCTTCCAGACAGCTGAAAGTCCTGACAGAGTTTATTTCCGGAAAACGTCTATTTAAGACTTCCCACCTTTTAAGACTTTGCTTTTCCAGAGTTTTTGTTCATCACCATCATAAATCTAGCTCCATTTTAAGACTTGATTTTCTCAGAATGTTTGAGGTCTAAGAGTATTTTATTGTGGATGAGAGTGCAAAATAAGAGCCAGCACAGCCTGAATCAATTAAAAGCAACGTCCGCACAGACAAAACAGCGACAGATAACCTGATATCTTAACAATTGTGTGCACACATGGACAATCATATACAGCCTGTTCCAAAAGAAACGCAACCAACCTGTTTGCAAAATCAAAGTGCAAAATTTATTTTGCAAATAATATTTCATGAAGTTACATACGTGACGACATAGGGACAACTCAAGTTTCAACTGAGCTGGCAATACAGTACAAAATAGCAGTGACTTCTTCAGCTGGACTGACGGCAGAATGCCTCGTTTGTCTAAAAATGAAAGAGAGCGTGCTATTGGCATGCTTGCCGCTGGCCAAACGGCCCAAGCAGTCAGTCAGGTCATGAATGTTCACAAATCCACCATTTCTCGTCTAGTCATTCAGTTGAGGGTGACAGGTAGCACAGATGATACTCCCAGGTCAGGACGGCCTTCCGCCCTCACTGCTCGACAAGAACGCTTCATTGTGCGAAGTTACCGCCAAAATCCCTTCCAAAGTGCAAGAGCAGTAGGGAGACAGACTGTTAATGCCCAAGGAAGAGTCACAAGCCCGCAGACCATCTCAAGAGTGCTTAGAAGAAGCAATTTGCGTTGCCGGAGACCTTATCGAGGCCAGATCTTGACACAACGACACCGTCTGCTCCGCCGAAACTAAACAACAGCCCATAGAAACTGGCGACGAGAATGGGATTCTGTGGTTTTCAGTGACGAGTGTCAGATCAACCTAGATTGCACTGACCACAGAGTGCATGTTTGGCGACCACCCGCCCAAAGGCATGCAGCCCAGTACGTGCTCCAGAGGAACCCTTGGGGAGGACCATCAGTCATGACGTGGGCGGCACTGCTTCGTAACAGACTGATTGGGCCAGTTTTCTTCCAGTTACAGGCAGGTCGAGGTGGTGGAGTGACTGCCCAGCGCTACATCCATCAGGTGTTGCAGCCTGTGGTGGTGCCGGTCTTTTCAGCAAGACAATGCCCCTGCACATACTGCAATGGCCACACAGGTCTTCTTGAGGAATAACAACATCCCCACAATGGTCTGGCCACCTGTAAGCCCCGACCTCAACCCGGTGGAGCATGTGTGGGCATACATCAAGACGAAAATCAACGCACAGGTGCAACGCCCTTGAGACGTCGCTCAGCTCCAGCAGGCCATCCAGCAGCAGTTCCAGCGGGTACCACAGGCCTTCCTCAGGCGCCTGGTACTTTCCATGCCCAATAGGTGTCGCTTAGTCAGAAACGCTGGTGGAGGACACGTCCGTTATTAAACGTAGAAAAGACAGCTGCGTCCGAAAAGGGACATAAATTGTGCTTCAATTGTCATTGTTTTCCACTTTTATTGTTAAACCTGTTTTGTTCCACATGTTGTGATTTGGAAATGTACCAAAAATGAAATATGTAACTTCATGAAATATTATTTGCGAAATAAATTTTGCACTTTGATTTTGGAAACAGGTTGGTTGCGTTTCTTTTGGAACAGGCTGTATTGTTCATGTACATATGACTTTCTTTGTTTAGTGGGGCACTCAGCAAGCCTCGACCCCTGTAAGGGCCCCACTCAACAAAGAAAACCGGCACGGTTGGCCTAGTGGTAAGGCGTCCGCCCCGTGATTGGGAGGTCGTGGGTTCGAACCCCGGCCGGGTCATACCTAAGACTTTAAAATTGGCAATCTAGTGGCTGCTCCGCCTGGCGTCTGGCATTATGGGGTTAGTGCTATGACTGGTTGGTCCGGTGTCAGAATAATGTGACTGGGTGAGACATGAAGCCTGTGCTGCGACTTCTGTCTTGTGTGTGGCGCACGTTATATGTCAAAGCAGCACCGCCCTGATATGGCCCTTCGTGGTCGGCTGGGCGTTAAGCAAACAAACAAACAAACTCAACAAAGAAAGTCTCTTAAAGCCCCACTCCGCCTCATATGAGGTTTACAGAACGATGGTATCTTTCACTAAAACAGCAATTAATACTAACCTTATGGGACAATAGCATTCAACAACATTAAATGACACAGATCTCTTGAATTCCAATTTAGTGCGCATAAAGCGCACACCAGTTCTCGTGGTTTATTCAACCCCCGAGCCATCGGGGCCCCGTGTGACCCACTTCTTCATACATGATCAATTGAATGGCTTGCGCTTTCAATTCTTCTCTATATCTGCAAAAGCATGTTATTTTGCACCTCTGAATCTTAACCCTGGTAGCGCGACTCCCGCATATGTACGGGTTACTTCCCTTCCTCTGTCAGTGCGGCTCCCGCACAGGTACGGGAAAACCCAGTGATGTCATTCTCGAACTTAAAAATAGCATGCCCACTTTGAATATTGACCCACAAGCCAGCCAATCCGCTTCTTGGATACATAAATGGCCTCCACATCGCAGGAAACCCGCTTTTTCATTGGTTTAGAAGGTAAAAGACCGCGTTTTCCCAACAGTTTTCCGCGGTTCTTACCAGAGACAAGAGAGCGCTAAAATGGCGAGACTACCTGATCATCAAGAGTTTCTAGAGCTGTTTCTTGACAATGACAGCGACGAAGAGTTTATGGGATTTGATGAAGAGGATTTAGTTGGCAATCCTGACAACGATGAGGAAGGTGTCATGCACTTTTCGACCGATAATTGGGAGGAAGGTGACCGAGTACCTGCGGAACTCAGATTCACTGGCGAACCTGGACCGACCGTCGATCGTGACGAACTGAGGAGAAAAACTCCAGCTGAGATGTTTGATTTGTTCATCACTGAGGATGATTACAAGTCGATAGCTGAAGAAACAAATCGATATGCAGCAAATTATCTCGCCACTGCCCAGCTGAAGGAGCACTCGAGATTTCGTTCCTGGGTGCAGACGACATGGCAGGAAATGAAAGTGTTTGTTGCCATGACTATTGCGATGGGGATGGTTGTTCAACTCGACTTTTCAGAGTACTGGACAACAGACGAAGTCACGGAGACACCCTTCTTCAGAAAGATTATGACCCGCGACAGAGCTTATTTACTCATGAGTTTTTTTCATCTTGCCAACAACCAAAACATCATTCGTCGCGGACTACCTGGCCACAACCCCCTCTTCAAACTGGGGACGCTCTCTAGCATGGGGCAAGCTAGGAAAAGATAACTCTTGCTGCAAACCACGCCCACTCAAAAATCCGGTCGGCGATTTGGCTCCCGACCCCAGGGTCAGGTTACGGCAAAGTACGTCGTTTTGAGTGGTTGGTTGTGGACAATACTGACCGGTACCACTAGCAGATACATAGGGCTAGAGGTGCATCGACATTTTTTTCGCCAGGTCGCGAGAATTCTATAAAATAAATGCAAGCGAACTTTTGTCATTTTTTTCTTTTTGCGATAGGGCGAGTGCACCACCGAAATTAGTTGATGAGAACGTAGTCGGGTGTTTCATCTTTCATTAGCAACTGAAAAAATAAGGGGAAAGTTCCGTAAAGGTTCCCATTTCAACGGAGGAAACGACCTACCCCCCTCTTCGACAAGTAGTTACGGAGAATGCCGAAGGCTTCCGAGCGAGAGTCACGTGACCCGAACGTATAATTTTGGCGGTTGTCTGCTATTTTGTTGTTCCGACAATGTGGCACATCTGCGCTTTTCCGACGCTTCACACAGCAATTCTGCGTATGGATACTTTTTTCAGAAAGATGAAAGTCTAAATCGCCGAAACTGTTCTTTGGTAAGTACGGAATCCAACAAAAGAAATGGCTGACGACGATTCGAATGCATTGGCGAAACCGAAAGTGAGAAGATGCCATCATCATCATCATGGCGGAAGACAGCGAGTCGGATAGCGTGTTGAAATGATTAGGCTGATTCGTTCGCGCTGATATTTCTCAAACTGGCAAACGAAAGAAACTCCGCTGATGGAAGTTTAGTTTGAATTGAAAGTTGAAAGTGAAGCATGTTGACCAGTTGTGGTGGTGGTGGTGGTGGTGATGATTGGGGGGGGGGGGGGGGGCAGTGTTGACTTTGACACGAACAGAGTACACAGTCAAATTGGGATCAATGGGAAACAGATACGATATTGGATCAAGTTACAACTGTTTCTGTATGCCTTTCAAAGGATTTTTTGGGTATGGTAATTTTATCACTTTGATATTTCCTATCATTAAAATTACCCATTGTGTTGTATTGTAATTATTACAAATTTTTATACAAATTACAACAGTCAATATCTTCTATTAGGTCATAACTAAATATGCATGAGTTTAAAGAGGAAAAAAAGTTAGAAAAACCACTGGCTGGTAACACAACTGAAAGCCCACAACACTGTCTTGCAAAAGTGTGTGTGTGGGGGGGGGGGGGGTGTGTAAGGCAGCAGCAGCTTGAGTGCATGAGGTAAGTAGTAAAAGGGATAAAAACCAACACAAATACAAAGACAGTATTGTAGTTGAAAAGGTAGTGAGTGGACACAACAACAAATAACTGATCATAAAAATATTTACATGTTATTTGTTATATCAAAATCAATATTTTAATTTTATCATGAATGGACCAGTCATTTTGGTCATGCAGCTTTTATTTCAGTTCAGCATGTTCATAATTATGCAGCAGTAGGGAGGTTGACATTGTAAGAAATTACCTTCGAGACAGTTTTTTTGTTTACCTAAGAATTTTTGGAACAAAGAAACGCATCAGACTCGGTATGTGCCTAATTTATTGGAAGATTAACAAGATCTTATTTTTCCATATTTGGAAGATAATCCTGATTCAGATGTGGAACAACCATCAACAAATAAGAAAAAAATTAGCAGCAATGTCTGGACATAAGAGCCAGAAACAATAACTTTTGAAGGTTCACTCAGTACATCAAAATTCAGATTTTCAGGCAGATAAAAAGGTCCTGTTACACTTTTTTGTGTGACTTCCTACTCCGCAACCTGTTCTGTTGTATAGTATTTATGACAAGAAAGCCCTTTAAATCAATTACAACAGGTTTTAGCTGAAATTGTGTGCAGGACAGGTTGTAAAGGGTGCCGGTCACTTTTTCAGCAGAATTTTTCAGCAGCCCTAAAATCGCAATTGTTAAAAAAATCATTAAAAAAATCAAATATGTACCGATCTTCAAAATTTAAACTGCTTTACAATTCTGATGGCTTGGAGAATGTAGTTACATATAAAAAGTTTGAAAAAAATCCAAAGAAAAATATGGTTGCCCCATGCTACGCTCTACACTAACCTGATAACCCGATTCGCCACCCTGTACACCCCACATCGAGAGCTGTCACTTGATGAGGGAATGGTGCCATGGAGGGGTCACCTTTCCTTTAGAGTCTACAACCCTGACAAACCAAAAAAGTATGGGATCAAAGCCTACATGGTGTGTGACGCAACCAACGGCTATTGTGCGAAGTTCAAGCTGTACACAGGTAAATCAACCACACCTGTGTCAACGAATGGAGCAACCTATGATCTTGTTATGCATATGTTGGGGGGGTATTTTGGGCAAGGATATGTTTTGTACATGGACAATTACTACAGCAGTCCCATATTGTATTGGGATTTGTGGCTTTCGGGTGTGGGGGCTTCGGGGACACTTCGTGCCAACAGAAAAGGTGTCCCCCAGGTTGTCAAGGACAAGAAAATGAAGGAGAAGGGGGAGACCTTTACAGTGCACAATGCCAACATGATGTTGATGAAATACAACGACAGGAAAGTAGTACATCTCCTATCAACAGTGGACACATCAGCCCAAAAAGCGACCGGCAAAACTGATCCAAGAACCAACACTCCAATCACAAAGCCAGAAGTGGTCGTAAACTACAACTCCCACATGGGCGGCGTTGATCGTAGTGATCAAATGGTCAGCTACGCGACTTTCAACTTTCGTACATTGAAGTGGTGGAAGCGTGTAATTTTCCATGTCATCAGTTTGTCAGTATTGAACTCTTACTTGATGTACAAAGACTGCACTAGAGATCAACCCCCGTTGTTACACCGACAGTTCCGGAAGAAACTTGTTCAGAGCATGATAAAATCTGTCCGACCTGAGGACGTACCTGGCATGAATGGACGGAAAAGAGCTGGACGGCCATCTGCGGACAACATCATCAGACTTCAGGCAAGGGGCCACATGCCAGAGAAAATTGTGGGAACCGGGAGGAAAGACAGGATTGCTAGGGCGTGTGTAGTTTGTGAGCCAGCAGAGAGGAGCAGAGTTCAGCCGGGACAGAAGAGGAAGAGGTGTGGCAGGGAGTCTACCTACCAGTGTGACACCTGCAGACAAACTCTTTGTGTCACTCCCTGTTTCAAGATCTACCACTCTTTCACAGACTATCAAAAGAAGTATCTGGAGTGGAAAGATGCTCAGGAAGCTCCTCAGGAGTAAGTGATAGTCTGTCATCATCTTACCTGGCAGACTTACCTGTGCTATACCTGGAATTTGGTGACACTTGACACTGATTATGACTGAAAACAATTTGTGCAGTGTGTGTGCTAAAATGTAAGGACATAATGTGTGTACAACTTTATTGTGGAGAACATTTTCACAACTGGTGTGGAAAAACTTACCTGGACTTACCTGCTGATTCATGAGGACAAAACAGTGAAAAAAAAGGACTCAATGACTGTCACAGTGTGTTGTGTTGTTCCCTTCATCAAGATGTGTTCTCATCATGCATATTGTGTTTTTTGCTGAATACAATTCAAGAAAAGTGAGTACTGTTTTCATTTTGTTGTTGTTTGTTTACAATATTTTGTTTATTTTCCGTTGTTTACTAAATGCAGAATCCAGTTTTTATACAAACATGCACATCAACTTGTAGAGCAGAGTCTCCTCTTTCCAATGATATATAACATTAGTAGAAACAGATAAGAATGGGGATGCTAGAAAGCATTTCTCCACACCACCCAACCTCAGACATGCTGAGTCTGGAATAAACCCAGCCCATGGCACTGAAACAAAGGCAGAGTAATAGAGCGCTAGAAGGGTTAAATACAACAAATGATTGATAGTGACACAAAACAGAGTGGCCGCGTCTTCAAAGAATTTGTAGTGGTTTGCGGAATATTTGTCTGCTTTGGCAATGGTAAGATGCAGCTACTTTGACGTGATAGTCGCCCTGTTGCAGTAGTATGTTTGTATGCACGCAATACTCAATCTACACAGGCACAGCTACAAACAGTATAACATGTTTGAAATCTCAGTCCACCAGCATCATTGTACTGTTTTCAATAGCCTACTTCCCCATCATCTACTGAAAATAGCTGCAATTTACATGTACCAGTCAACTCACTCATCCACCTCTCTTGACATACATACGGAGGTGGAGGGTGGCTTTAAGTGAATTAAGAATAGAACATTGTGTAATATGTATTACTTTTGTTACTTTTTTTTTTTTTTACTGAGCCTTTTTTTGTTTAATGCTTCTGCTTCTTCTTCTTCATTCATGGGCTGAAACTCCCACGTTCACTCATGTTTTTGCATGATTGGGTTTTTATGTGTATGACCAAGTTTACCCCGCCATTCAGGCAGCCATACACCGCTTTTCGGGGAAGCATGCTGGGTAATTTTGTGTTTCTATAACCCACCAAACTCTGACATGGATTACAGGATCTTTTCTGTATGCACTTAGTCTTGTGCTTTTGTGTGCACACAACGGGGGATAAGGGACTACCAGGTCTGCACACAAGTTGACCTGGGAGATAGAAAAAATCTCCAACCTTAACCCACCAGGCAGCTGCGGTGGGGATTTGAACTCACAACCTTCCGATTAGGAGGCTGATGTCTGGTCCACTAGGCCACTTCGCCCATCTTTTTATATTTAGTCAAGTTTTGACTAAATATTTTAACGTAGAGGGGGGAATCGAGACGAGGGTCGTGGTGTATGTGTGTGTGTGTGTGTGTGTGTGTGTGTGTGTCTGTCTGTCTGTCTGTGTGTGTGTGTAGAGCGATTCAGACTAAACTACTGGACCGATCTTTATGAAATTTGACATGAGAGTTCCTGGGTATGAAATCCCCATACGTTTTTTTCATTTTTTTGATAAATGTCTTTGATGACGTCATATCCGGCTTTTTGTGAAAGTTGAGGCGGCACTGTCACGCTCTCATTTTTCAACCAAATTGGTTGAAATTTTGGTCAAGTAATCTTCGACGAAGGCCGGGGTTTGGTATTGCATTTCAGCTTGGTGGCTTAAAAACTAATGAGTGAGTTTGGTCATTAAAAATCTGAAAATTGTAAAAAAAATATTTTTTTTATAAAACGATCCAAATTTACGTACATCTTATTCTTTATTATTTTCTGATTCCAAAAATATATAAATATGTTATATTTGGATTAAAAACAAGCTCTAAAAATTAAAAATATAAAAATTATTATCAAAATTAAATTGTCCAAATCAATTTAAAAACATCTTCATCTTATTCCTTGTCGGTTCCTGATTCCAAAAACATATAGATATGATATGTTTGGATTAAAAACACGCTCAGAAAGTTAAAACGAAGGGAGGTACAGAAAAGAGTGCTATCCTTCTCAGCGCAACTACTACCCCGCTCTTGTCAATTTCACTGCCTTTGCCGTACGCGGTGGACTGACGATGCTACGAGTATACGGTCTTGCTGCGTTGCATTGCGTTCAGTTTCATTCTGTGAGTTCGACAGCTACTTGACTAAATGTTGTATTTTCGCCTTACACGACTACTGGTTTTTGAGTCACTTGAGAAAAAGTGACTCTATGTAATCGGTCAGTGTTAGTCTGTCCGGCCGGCCGGCCGGCCGTCCGTAGACACCACCTTAACGTTGGACTTTTCTCGGAAACTATCAAAGCGATCGGGCTCATATTTTGTTTAGTCGTGACCTCCAATGACCTCTACACTTTAACGATGGTTTCGTTGACCTTTGACCTTTTTCAAGGTCACAGGTCAGCGTCAAAGGAAAAATTAGACATTTTATATCTTTGACAAAGTTCATCGGATGTGATTGAAACTTTGTAGGATTATTCTTTACATCAAAGTATTTACATCTGTAGCCTTTTACGAACGTTATCAGAAAAACAAGGGAGATAACTAGCCTTTTCTGTTCGGCAACACACAACTTAACGTTGGGCTTTTCTCGGAAACTATAAAAGTGACCGGGCTCAAATTTTATGTGAACGTGACTCATTGTGTTGTGAATAGCAATTTCTTCCTGTCCATCTGATGCCTCATATAATATTCAGAACTGCGAAAGTGACTCGATCGAGCGTTTGCTCTTCTTGTTAATGCAAGTTGTCAATCAATTTTTGTTTTTATCAACTACACTATCAACATTAGTTCTGTCAAAATATTATTGTAATTGTTATGTTCATGCATGCATTGATTGTATTTTTCAGTCCCGAATCAGGCCCATGCTGCAATTCTACCTGCGGATACAAAGAAGATGGTGTGCAATGTGCAGCAGATGAACCCTGCAAAGAGCCATCACGGTGTAAATATCCTTTTTGTTGAATTTTATGTATCTTTCCATGAGTAGAGGAACAACAACAAAGGAACTGCCTATTGATCAAAAGCATTTTAATGGTCTTGTTAGAGTTGATATCTGCAGTATTGTAGACATGTTTCCACATAACCCAGAGTGTTTTGGTTATGCATTTACAACACTCCAAAAATTGTTGTTCTCAAGAAGTTTTCAGTCTTTACAGAAAAAAGATATCAAATTTAAGCCAGCATTTTCTGTACGAATGCAGGGATGAGATGGTACATAATATGAGTTATTTCTAATTCTGCTAACTCAGTAACTGTTAGCAAATGATAACAGACATGTTGAGAAAATGGATGTCAACATGAGCCGGCATCATCCTGATATTTTTAATTCAAACCTTTATGCTGGCTGTGCATGGGACAAAGAAATAAATACATATCTTACAAAGTTTACATGCACACAGTAAAAAAACAAAAAACTTATTGCTGTTTCTGGGCCCTCACGTGACATTTACTAACTGATGTATTTATTGGTGTCTGCACAATCATCTCAAATAAAAATCTGAACATAAAAGGAAATGCAATTATTTACAGTTATCTGCTTTCTGGTAGAGATTTATTGTGTGAATGTATATGTGCACATACGTTTTTGAGTCACTTGAGAAAAAGTGACTCTATGTAATCGGTCAGTGTTAGTCTGTCCGGCCGGCCGTCCGGCCAGCCGGCCGTCCGGCCGTCCGGCCGGCCGTCCGTAGACACCACCTTAACGTTGGACTTTTCTCGGAAACTATCAAAGCGATCAGGCTCATATTTTGTTTAGTCGTGACCTCCAATGACCTCTACACTTTAACGATGGTTTCGTTGACCTTTGACCTTTTTCAAGGTCACAGGTCAGCGTCAAAGGAAAAATTAGACATTTTATATCTTTGACAAACTTTTCTCGGAAACTATCAAAGCGATCGGGCTCATATTTTGTTTAGTCGTGACCTCCAATGACCTCTACACTTTAACGATGGTTTCATTGACCTTTGACCTTTTTCAAGGTCACAGGTCAGCGTCAAAGGAAAAATTAGACATTTTATATCTTTGACAAAGTTCATCGGATGTGATTGAAACTTTGTAGGATTATTCTTTACATCAAAGTATTTACATCTGTAGCCTTTTACGAACGTTATCAGAAAAACAAGGGAGATAACTAGCCTTTTCTGTTCGGCAACACACAACTTAACGTTGGGCTTTTCTCGGAAACTATAAAAGTGACCGGGCTCAAATTTTATGTGAACGTGACTCATTGTGTTGTGAATAGCAATTTCTTCCTGTCCATCTGATGCCTCATATAATATTCAGAACTGCGAAAGTGACTCGATCGAGCGTTTGCTCTTCTTGTCTTTTCTTCATTATTAGTACAGCTAAACCAGCACAGAAAGTTAATTAATTGTACAAAAAAGGAAGGACCTTTTTGTTTGGAAATATTATAATGCCAAATGCCACAGTCGCATGCTACTCAACTAAAAACCACTCAGGAAGAAAGGGAAGTAGGATTATTACCAATGCGATCTGTGGATAGCATAAGTTTACAGTTATAGACCAAGCAATATCGGTACTGCACCAAAGCTCAAACTGTGGTGTTTAATCACCCTGGCATGTAATAACTAATGCATAAAACACACAAAACATGGGCCTTAAGGGGATGGTGGTGGGAAAACTGCCATACCAACAAATTTTGAGCAAGAAGTTTTGAACGCTTGACAGGCTGAGCTTCTATCTTAAAAGTGACGCTTAGCTAATTACATGTGTTATGAACTGGGACTCTAAATTTCTCTTCTTTTTCAGACAACTAGGTCTCTAAATGGTTCTTAATTATCTGATCTCCCCTCTAGGCAAAAATAACAAATGTCCCGTGCCATAATAAAAGCTTTTGCGGAACCGCAACATTTATTTAGTTTGTCATGTGTATTTTCAAAGTGATTAAAAAAGGGTCTCAGTCTGACCGCTTTAACATTTAGCAGGTAACTGAAAATCAGTCTTGGTTGGTCAAATTAGTCACACAGTGCACTAAGGTGGTATAAAGCCAAACAGTGCGTGTGCCGTTTTCCATATTCCAATGTGGGGATCTAGTATTGAAAATGTTTACAATGGTAATTGTGAATTTTTCTTGACCATCTTACTGGGACTGATTTCAAGTGTCCAGAGCCAGAACACAAACCAAACAACACTTACTGTGACGATGCCAGGAAAGTTTGCAGCTCAGGGGTAAGTTAGTAGTGCGTTTTGGTGTGAGTATCTTTGAGGACAAAAAGTGATAAGAAAGGTGAGTTTTTTAACGTTTTTTTGTTAAAGATCTTTCCTTCTCTTTGTCTGAATGAATTGAGATGCATTTTGCATCAAAAACTTTCCATGGTATTTATTTGTCAGTCCTCTTCAATTTTTTTTCTCTCTTGAGACTGTTTTCAACCTTCACTATGAAATTATTGATAATTATTGTATTCTTTGTAATGAACATATCTTTTGTGGCAGGACTGCATAGGTTCATTGTGCTCCATAATCTCTTGGGAGGAGTGCTTTAGCACCTTGGATACCGGTGGCACTGAAGCTGAACTTTGCTTTGTGTCTTGCAGTGAGTTTTGTGTGTCAATGTCTTAATCAGTGTGTATGAAGAGACTAAAAGAGCGTAAAGAGTGTAAAGAGCGTGTGTGAGTGCATGCGCGTGTGTGTGTGTGTGTGTGTGTGTGTGTGTGAGAGAGAGAGTGGGTGGGTGTGAGTTACAGAGAGAGAGAGAGAGAGAGAATGTGTGTGTGTGTGTGTGTGTGTGTGTGTGTGTGTGTGTGTGTGTGTGTGTGTGTGTGTGTGTGTGTGACCAGTGATGAGAGGTCATCCTTACCAAGTGTTCCTACATTGCCAGTCACCTTTCATGAAAAAGATGTTTGAAAGGTTAGATGAATAGCAAAGGGACAAAAGGAAGTGTCTTTTATTGAGAGTTGTCCTCTTGTCAAAACAGGCCTGACATTACAGGTACTAGTGCAGTGCATTTTGAATTAAACATTCCAAAGACACAATGGCCTTGTGGATAAGACGCTGCCCTCCCATGCGAAATGTAAAGTGTTCGAATCCCAGCCTCCTGGTGGGTTAAGGGTGGAGATTTGTCTGATCTTCCAGGTCAACTTATGTGCAGACCTGCTAGTGTCTGATCCCCCTTTGTGTGTACACACAAGCACAAGACCAAGTGCGCACGGAAAAGATCCTGTAATCCATGTCAGAGTTCGGTGGGTTATAGAAACATGAAAATACCAAGCATTCATCCCTCAGAATTCACAGAAATCACGAATGACGGGGTAAAAACAGTAGTGGACATAAAAAGCCATTCGTGCAAAACAATCAGGTGTACATGGGAGTTTCGGCCCATGAACATAAAGAGGAAGAAGAATTAGACATTCCCTGAATGACCCTTTCCTTTTATTTCAATTTTCTTTATGTTCACTGTTTATTATTACAATGTCTCTGTCACAAACATTTCAATTTTGTGTGTGTGTGTGTGTGTGTGTGTGTGTGTGTGTGTGTGTGTGTGTGTGTGTGTGTGTGTGTGTGTGTGTGTGTGTGTGTGTGTGTGTGTGTGTAGGAAACCCAGTCACTAAAAAGTGCATCAGCTCTACCAATCAAGTGGCTTTGAATTTGGTTGAAAACAACGTTTTCAAAAACATGCTGGCAAATGCTTCTAAGGAAAGGAAAAATGTCGCCACTCCGACAAGTGCACAGCTACCTGTTAAGCTTCCTGCAGGTAATGTGTTGTTATATATATTGCTAGTTACATTTAGTCAAGTTTTGACTAAATGTTTTAACATGGAGGGGGAATCGAGATGAGGGTCATGGTGTATGTGTGTCTGTGTCTGTCTGAGTGTGTGTGTGTGTGTGTGTGTGTGTGTGTGTGTGTATTACTGTGTGTACGTGTGTGTGTGTGTGTGTGTGTGTGTGTGTAGAGCAATTACCTTGCCGCGGGGATTGGCAAAGCTGTTATTTCTTGGTGAAAAAATGCAGTGCGCGTTCAGATTAATTTTGTGAGTTCGACAGATTGACTAAATGTTGTAATTTCGCCTTACGCGACTTGTTTTTGTTTGTTTTGCTGTCCCAGTTCTTTTTATTATTTTGGATGATAAACGAGACGAGGATGATAACGATGAAGATGTTGTGGATAGCCCGAAAAACCCACATGACTGATGGGATTCGAACCCACGACCTCCCGGCCCGCAGCCCGATGCGCTAACCACTGCACTACGGGAGCCAGTGGTTCAGGGACCTGTATTGTACATTTACTGGGGTAAATCGCTTTCTGGTGAACGGATCATTACCACTTTCAAATGACGTTTCTTCCTTGAACACTGTGTACATCAGCTATTGAGAACTTCCTTAATCGATCACAGTGAAAACCATCATTCAGTGATACAACTACCACCACTACAAAAAGTACAGCCTTACTGACTGATGCCCGAACAAGAACACCAACGATGAAAGAACAGAAATAAAGACTGAAACTAAAACAGCAGCACTAACAACCAATGGCTAAAATAAAATAATTAAAATAAAAACACCCAAAACCACAGCCCCAAAAAAGGAATTATCAAAAAAAGAAAGTTCAAACCTGGCTACAATTTTTTTTGTTTTTAAATGCAAACGGGAGTCTGAAAGTTCTTAGAGAATTGTGTGTCATAAGGGAATGTCATAATTATGTGTTTACCCGCAGACACAGATGTGCAAAACTCTTGTAAAGGGGAAGTTTTGATATGAAATGTAGCAGTGTTAATCAATATGCTATCAAGAAAAAATACTTAATTTGAAAAGTTGTAGTATGTACTGGTCCGCCTAACAGCAAGTGATTAACAAATTCTTGAGCCAAACTGCCCTTACCCCCTCCCCCCTACAAAAAAAAGCAGAGTAGAAAAAAAGACGAACAAAACTCAAGTACATGTAGTAAGCCATGCAGGTACCTACATAACATGAGGAGAACAAGGAGAACAACCGCGAGTCATTTTTGTCCGTGCTTTTTTTATTACTTGAAGGGAGGCAACTACATCCCTAAAAATATTTCTTTAAAATTATCGCTCAAGTCGTAGGTGCAACTTTTTGTGCGAGAACATTGTTGAATTACATTTTGATAGTGACAACGTAATGTAATCTGACGAGTTCACATTGTGACCTCCTCGAGACAGCGAAACTGAACAATACACATCTACACCCTGTAGTCTAAGATTTGCTGTGCACTTCAGGTTCCCCTTGTGACAACTTCCGCGGTTACTGTGACACAATCAGTAAATGCCAGGGCATTGACTCCCAGGGGCCGTTCAACCAGCTGACCAACATGATCTTCAACCCTGTCACGCTCAACTTGGTCAAGGAGTGGATTGTAGTGAGTGCTGCTTCTCCTGCTTGTCTGTTGAAAAAACATAAGTACTTGTCATACTGTTGTTTCGCCTCACTTCCTGCTCCTGACTAAATATGTATTGCTTCTTCTGCTTTGTGACAGAGCTGAAAGTGGTGTTGGTGTGAGTGTGTGTGCGTGTGTGTGTGTGTGTGTGTGTGTGTTTGAGTGTGTGTGTGTCTCTCTCTGTCTGTTGGTCTCTCTGTATGGGAAAAACAGATATGTATGTGTCTGTATGTCTGTTTTGGTGTACAATATTGGATGGGTGTTTATTTGTGTACTGTAATGTGTGTGTGTATTTGTGTGTGTGTGTGTGTCTGTCTGTCTGTCTCAGTCTTTCTGTCTCGCTCTCTCTCTCTCTCTCTCTGCTTATGCCACAACCCTCAAAAAATAAAATTTGATTTTATCTCTCTCTCTCTCTCTCTCTCTCTCTCTCTCTCTCTCTCTCTCTCTCTCTCTCTCTCTTTGGAAATAGACCTGTGTCTGAATGTCCATCATCTGTGTCAATGTATGTGTGTGTGTATACAGTAGTTAGTGTGTGTGTGCAGTAGTGAGTGTGCATGTCTGTCTGTCTGTCTGACTTGCCTATCAGTCTGCCTGTCTGTCGAAAATACTGAAAGGCAATTTGTGTCAACAGGAGCACTGGTGGGCAGTGCTGCTGATGGCGGTAGGTCTGGTGGTCTTCCTAGGCGTTTTCATCAAAGTCTTTGGCCACAACACTCCCAGCCAGGATCCCAAACGACAGCAACAGCGACAGCGACAGCAACAACGACAGCAACAACCTCAATCTCGTCAGCAACCACCCCGCAATGCACAGCCCCCCAGGCAGCAAGGACGCACCTCAACGGTAAATCATCTTTTTTTTATACTGTTACAAATTCTGCATAGAATTCAGGGACATAATAGTGGGATTGGTATGTGAGGTTGTTTAGTGTGTGTGTGTGTGTGTGTGTGTGTGTGTGTGTGTGTGTGTGTGTGTGTGTGTGTGTGTGTGTTTGTGTGTTTGTGTGTGTGTGTGTGAGCACTCCATTCTCACATTAGAGATTAGTTTTCGTATTTCTAATGTCTGTTATGCAAGCTCATTAATTTTAGTTTATGTGGGTATTTGTGTATGTGGGTCCTTCCACAAAGCTGTGTACCAAAAGCGTGACATGCTTCGTGAAAATTGAAAGTGTCTGAATAGGTTGTTTTTACGGTTTATGTAAAAGATATAGACACGTTTATGCTTTTTGGATACGAGGGGTGGTCAGAAAGTTGTGTAACATCACACATGTTTAACGTAACATGGGATCCAAACACACAAAACAGATAACAAAAAGCCATAGTATATAGTAACAAGTTTTATTTGCTTCACATTTAGAGCTTATTCCGAACAAAATGCAGTCAGGAAAAACAAATTGAACTAGTTATAGGTAACAAAAACGTATTTTTTGGTTGTGTCAACCAACAAACAAACATCGTCTGTGTGAAGCAACAAACAAATCCATTCGTGTGAGTCAATAAATAACATTGAGTCAACATGTAGCAACAAGATGTACACTGTTGCGGTTTCTCCTCTTGAGCAGGATGACGGAGCAGCCGACAAAATCGCAAATGTTCGCGCCGCGTCGCACTTGACGTCAGCATGTGCTGTGACGATTCGATTGGTCCGTGACTTGGCGTCATCAACCGGCTTGTGAATGACTGTGTTATGAATGGAATTCTTTTGGTTTTGGTGACGTCGTCATTGATGCGACTCGAAATTCGGTTAGATTTAGGTGCGTTGTTTTTAACACAAGGCAGATCAAGACACTAAACGATTTTGATTATTAATGATTTGCTGTGTCTTCGAGATACGTCGGACACACAGTGTTCCTTTCTTTAACACGTTGGTATTGTATTGTGTTATATCTGAATAATGGAATAACTCAGAAACAGAACAATACACAAACTATCCACCCAACAGACACAATTATTTTTACCTCAAAAACTTTATTTTTCTGCTAATTCGCTTCATTTTTGCGACCATATTTTTGTGATCATGCTTCGAAAAAGTATGGGTTTTCACAGCGTATATATGTCCAAAACAATGAACTGCTAATTTCAAAGCTACATGGCAAAGATTATAAACAACATGGGCAACTGTTTAGAGCTAGTTGACGAATTGCGCCTTCTTGTTATATTTGATCGATAATTCAATCCGTTCTTAGTGGTCCTGTCAGAGACATTATTCATCCTATACCATAAATCTAAGTGTGATTGGCAAGAACAATCGCACAATTTCTAACAAAGAATGCTCTTTAAGGAGTTGGGGAGGGTAAATGCTGTAAGCTAGTGAAATTAATTTGATATCCGATGCTAAATTTGGCTGCTTGGTTCGCCCAGTCAAGTCTTTCTGGATATATAAGCTAAGTATCACCAGGCAGTTTGAAGGAACTGCTCTTTTTTGTATCCCCACTAACAAGGAAATCAGCTTCACAAACGCAGAATTTCTTTCTCTCTATTTCGCAACAGCATTTAATCTGATTTTCTTCGATTTATCGTTTTTCGAAAGAAAATATAGTCGAGTTTGTTCCAATTTTGATGAAAATTCAACGGTTTTTTACCTAAACTCTTACAACTTGAACAGGACTAGACTACAAAGAATAGCCTAAGACTTGACAAAGACACACCGAGCACGTCTATCACAAAATAAAACATTGAAATGTCGAACTTTTAAAAAAATATTAACTTTAAGAGCGAAGAGTCGCAAAAGGTTGCCTACGTAACATTCGTCCCTCGTTGGAAACGACTCATAAAACGCTTCACGTCTGCTGCGTTCCAAAAATGAATGGATTTTTTTTATGGAAAAACCTTTCAGCGATGTTGAAGAACATTACATGCGAAAGAAACACCAAGTTTGATGCGTTGATAAGTGACAAATATCATTTTTAACGATCCAGCTTAACCAGAACAAATAGAAACGAAGCTTAGTGGGGACACGCGAAAGGCAAAATCACATTCAAATCAGATCAAATTGACACGGCGCACATTTTAACACGTTCACTACACATCAGTTGTGCCTGATAATACACACAGTCGCATATTCGTGCGTGCAGAAGTTATAGACATGTTCACGTAGTTCGCGGTTGGTTTTAGAAACCAAATGTTACGTAGGCAACCGTTATTTCTTAACGATCCAAATGCACACTGTAAACATATGTAGAGGAAAACAGCTAAGTGCATATGTAACACTAGCACAAAAGACAACGAAGATGTATATCGGGGGGTTCATGGTCGCATTTTATTGGCAGCCACACGAATACTTAAAAACAAGATGTAAGCAATGTCACACAAAAAACGCCATTTTGACGTCATTTTCTGTGTTTGCTTTCATATAAAACACTAACCAACATAGCGATCTTCTTGATTTTATTATCGTTATCTCTTTGGTCAATTTGCAGTCTGTTGATATCCTTATATCATTCGAGAAGCAAGAAAAACATTCCGAAATCTTACTCTAAAGTCATAACCCTCTTGTGGTACACAGCTTTGTGGAAGGACCCATGTGTGTGTGTGTGTGTGTGCATGTGTGCATGTGTGTAAAAGTGCCAGCACATTCTCTTTTTCTGTGTATTTCATGCTTCAATTAACCACTTAATAGCATATAACATCATCTATTAATGATGTATATATCATTGTGCAACATATACATATTAATACATCATGGGGCGCTGTGGCGGGGTGGTAAGACGTCAGCCTCTTAATCGGAAGGTCGAGGGTTCGAAGCCTGGTGGGTTAAGTGTGGAGATTTTTCCGATCTCCCAGGTCAACTTATGTGCAGACCTGCTAGTGGCTTATCCCCCTTCATCATACCGCAACACGGTGGCCTAGTGGTAAGGCGTCTGCCCAGTGAGCGGGAGGTCGTGGGTTCGAACCCCAGCCGGGTCATACCTAAGACTTTAAAATTGGCAATCTAGTGGCTGCTCCGCCTGGGGTTAGTGCTAGGACTGGTTGGTCCGGTGTCAGAATAATGTGACTGGGTGAGACATGAAACCTGTGCTGCGACTTCTGTCTTGTGTGTGGCGCACGTTAAATGTCAAAGCAGCACCGCCCTGATATCACCCTTCGTGGTGGACTGTGCGTTAAGCAAACAAACAAACAAATCCCCCTTCATGTGTACACACAAGCACAAGACCAAGTGCGCACGAAAAAGATCCTGTAATCCATGTCAGAGTTCGGTTGGTTATAGAATCACGAAAATACCCAGCATTCTTCCTCTGAAAGTGGCGTATGGCTGCCTAAATGGCGGGGTAAAAACGGTCATATACACGTAAAATTCCACTCGTGCAAAAACACGAGTGTACGTGGGAGTTTCAGCCCACGAACGCAGAAGAAGAAGAAGAAGAAGAATACATGATGATAGTACCATAGTATATAAGATAACAATGTAATTAACAAATTGTAACAACATAATTAAATTACATATTCTTACGCAACTCACATAGATAGCAATAACTTCGTTTGGTTGCTAAGACATTGAAGCACTCTTACATGGTAACATGGGGAGATAACTCTAAAACAAAAACCACCTGCCATATAAGGCATGATTCGTGGTAGTTATCTCCCCTACCGGTGCCCGCGCATGCGCAGGCCGTATACCGGTAATACTCATTCCTTTTTCTTCAACGCACGGAGCAAGACGTGCTGTAGTACAGCAGTCCCTGCAATGTACGGCCCCCGGCGTGAGCGGACACCTGACATGTACGGACACATTTGCTCGGCACGGAGTGTTTTCCTTCTATATTTGCCCCCCCTTAAACGGACACCTGCAAAACGTGGACGCGGACACTCATTTTCGGTCCCAACAGCAGGTCATACCTCCAATGTACGGACAGACCATCGTCAAATTTTCACCACAACAAAATCGATAACAGAGCAGTCCGGCTCTTGGTACAAAGATCACAGCCGCAATGGTGACAGTCTGTGATGACGGTCACTGATAACTTGAGTGCACGTGTACCCATCGTGTGTCTGTGTGTAACCTCTTTCATTGACAAGATACTCTTGTTTCCCCTCAGCCTTGACCAGTGAGTAGGTTGCCTAATCTATGAACCCTTCAGTTGTCTTGCTTTGTCAAAAGTTACGACACAGTCAACTGGTTTTGCTCTGAGTGAACAGTGCAGCTGGCCTCTCTGGCCACAGCCCCCAACAGTACATGGCTGGAGGGAGTGAGAGAGAGAAAGGGGGGGGGGGCCGGGGGGGGGGGGGGTAGAGGGTTAGCTGGCTAAACTCTGTGGGGTGTCCGGTGTCACTACATGTCAGCAGGAAGAGCATTGGAGAGAAATAGAGAGGTGTACTCTTCCACACAATTTCCAAGCATCAGTTGTCACGGCTTGGGGTAGGCATTAGTGAGGGAGAGTGGGAGCTGTGTTATGACAGTGTATTTCCGACTGAAGAGTGAAAAGTCACTGCCACAAGATCGGCATGCAGTCAATAAAGCCAGACAAGAAACAAATAAATTACTTGATTATGACATGCAGCTCTATCTGCTGCTATTTATTCAAACTGGTTTTCAAGCTTATTCTTGCAAAGCATCTGCACACGCTCCTCTGTGCTGTGTTTGTGTGGCTGCTTTCGTATGTCAGTGCATGGTGAGTGTGTTCACTGCCTTGAGGATTTATTTTATCTCTTCTTTTCAACACTTTTCATACAAATCCTTTTTACAGAACGTTTAAAGAAGTATTAGGAGTTTATTGTTATTGTTTAGTAGCCACAAGAAGTGATTAGCATAGACTCAATCCTGTTGTTTGTGTGTCTCTGTGTGAGTGTATGGGGGAGGGGGTGGTGTGGTCACCCCTCCCGTGACCGGACACCTGCAATGTACGGACAGTTTTGCTATGGCCCAAGGGTGTCCGTTCATGAGAGGGACTGCTGTACTCTGGCTTTGATCTAAAGCTATTGGTCTTCACGGCGGTGACTGACCATCGTATCTTGGTAACGCTGTTGTTGGTTCATCTCTACTTCAAGTATTGGGTGAGAGCTTTCATTTTTATTACCGAGACGCGTTTGTTTTAACTTTTGGAGTGTGTTGCAACTTGTATTTTGGTTCAGTTTTGTCATACAAAATGGCGGACTATCCTTAAGATTTAGAGAGTGAGTGAAAACTCGGAGTTCGACCAGCCAGGCTTGCTCTCCCAGTTCTCAGTCAGGCAATGCAACCAATATAAAGTTAAGGTAGCTACTACCACTGCGTCTCGTACTCAGAAAATTTTCACTGAGCGATAACGTTTCTGTTTACGTTTTCAACCCGGCGAATGATGAATTGTGTTACGGTTTCGATTGACAAACCTACCTCGTCTGTTGCGGCTTCTTTCAATAAAGTTCAAGCGCCTAGCGCTGTTTTAGCTTTGACTAAAGCCGATTTGCTGGCGATTTTATCGTCTTTTTAAACAGAGGTGCATGTTTTGATCTCGTCGGAAAGGGCAAATAGCCTCGCGTGCTGCTCTGCCCCTTCCTTCGGGTGTTGTAAATGTTCATTCGCTTGTGCGGGTTCGTTTCGAACCGACTGCGACGGTCACGTCCGCTGGCGTGGTCGCAGATCCAACGACGGTGTTGGATATGTCGGACTCATCTTTAGACAAGTTTTTGTCTGAGTCTAGGACATCAGCACTTTCGGGTGTTCTTGGCGAAGTACGCAAACCTTTGACGTCGGTTTCCGTCTCGGCGGAATTGCACACTGACAGTAAGGGTTTTTCCACAGACCAACCTGGCTCCGTTTTCACGGTCCTGGGCATGGGATGTGAAGGGCATGTGTCTGCTGGTTCCGCTCCCTCAATTCCAGTCGGGGCGGCTGCTGGCAGACAGGTTACAGGATCTTCCGGTTCCAATTTATTGGGGCTGGTCGATGCTCATGCTAGTCAGTCCTCTGCTGGTTCCGCCCCCTCAATCTCAGTCGGGGTGGCTTCCGGTGGCAGGAGAGGATCCTCTGCTGGTTCCGCCCCCTCAATTCCAGTCGGGGCGGCTTCCGGTGGCAGGAGAGGTTTGACTTCCGCCGTTAGCACTTCGCTGCTGGCGGGAGTCATTCATCAGCCTGTGGCTTCCGGTTCCGCTGTTGCGGCTTCCGCTAGCCTTTCTCAGGCTACATCCGCTTCCTTTCCCAGCCTTTCCGCTGGCATTGGACAGCCGGATGGTGGTTCAATCCACGAGTTTCCGGTGTCCGGAAATTTTTCACAACCGTTTCCGGTTTCGGCTCAAGTTGCCTTACCGGATGCCGGTTCCGCTGGACATCCCTCAGATGATCGTTATGATGCTTCTGTTGGGGATGAACAGGATATGGAGGAAGAAGCATCAGATGCAGATGAGGAAGCTTCTCGCCGACTTCCGGCTAAGCTACATCATTTGTTGGCTTCGGCAGCAGAGGTTACTGCACACTGCTTCACGGAAGGGGTGTTTGCGGCAACCACTTCCGCTGCTCCTCCTCCATCAGCTTTTGCTGATTTCGTTTCTTATCAGAAACGGGCTGAGAACTTCAAGTTTTTAGAGTCACCTGATGTGGCTTATCAACTTGCTGAAGTTTATCTGAGCGATGTTCCTCTTCCGCTGCTATCGGCTCATGGGGACGCTCCTGCAAGAGGCTCAGCCCTGGCTTGCTGCTTCTGGTCGTGTGGCTCATCATTCTGTGACCACCAACCGGAAGCTTCGTCTAGCTAGCACTGGCAGACCTTTGTTGTCTTCCTTTGCCATGCCATTAGCCAAGATGGCTTCGGCGGCTATCGCTTCCGGTAGCAGGATGGTTTTGCCTTCCGCCGTTAACACTTTGGTGTTGGCAGTCGGCAATCATCAGTCTTTGGCTTCCGGTTCCGCTTTTGCGGCTTCCTCTGCCTTTCCACGAGCTGCATCCGCTTCCTCTCCCAGTTTTGTGGCTGGCACAAGGCAAGTGGATGGTACATCCGTTCGCGGAGTTCTGGCTTCCGGAAATTTGTTTTCCCCAACCTTTCCGGTTTCGGCAAATGTTGCCTTGCCGGGATTGGTTTCCGGTTCTCATCCTTTCAACAATCGTTGGGATTTCACTGAACAGGAAGCTGCCATCGTTTTGGCACTAGCAGCAGAGGTTAATATGCACTGTTTCCCTGAGGGGTTAGCAGTAGCATAGTTATCTGCGTTACTTCACCATCAGCTTTGGCTGATTTTGCTCCTTCTCAGGAACAATCTGCGAACTTTAAGTTTTAGAGTCTTTCGTGGCTTTTTCAACTTATAAAAGTTTTCTCACACGATGTTTTGCCCCACTTCTGCCTTTTACGGCATCATATGGGGAAGGCTCCTGCTTCAGGTTTGCTGTGGCTTGCGTCACATTCAGCTGTTTTGAGCCTTATTGCAGGAAATTTTCGAACTTTAAGTTCTGAGATCCTCCCTCGGGGGCATTTGAACTTGTGGAAGTGTTTTCAAATGTTTTTCCTTTGCCTCCACTTCCTTGTGGGCAGCGAGGCGGCGTTGCTTTCGCTTGCGTCACCCGTGCAAGTAATGCATCACTCGCTGAGCGCTATCCGTAGGCCTCGGTTACACCAAGCCTAAGAACTTAGCGTATTATTTTCTTCTTAATACGGAACCGCTCCCGGCTACACCGGGCTTGACGATCATTCATCTTTATGTTCATAGCAAGGAGAAACTGTCTTTTTCAAGATCATGATCTCCTGGCTGTGAAAGATTGTGGCCGCACTTCTTTCTTTTATCGTCTTTGAACAAGTCTTTGAATTGTTCTTTTCCTTGTGCGGTTACGTACTCACGGGATGCCTTTGTGTCTGTTGGGACACATTTACAAAGGATCTAACTTTGCTGTTTACCGGAGAGAAGTCCTCGGCCGACAGTATTGTTCTGTCGGTGAAATTTTATTCTCTTCCTTGCCTGAGGGTTCTCTTCGAATCCTCTTCTGTGCACGCAGACTCTTCTCTAACAAAGAGAAACTCACAGCAAAATAAAAGCCCACGGCAGGCCTGGCTTTTCTTATCTAGAAAAGCACTAATCTGGCTGTTCTCAGCTTTGCCTTTTACCTTCTCAGCATGGCGTTTTGCCAAATGCCCATCACTTTATCCCCTCGGGGCGATTCAGAGGTCGGGTTTGTTTATCTTCTTCCCGGCATGGCGCTTTGCCAAATACCCACCGCAATTTAGCGTCGGGTTCAGTGGGCAAACAATAGCATGTTGTTATTCTGACTATTGACAGTTCTGTCAACTGGAGTCTTAGTGCTTGTCATCACTCTGCTTTCAGCCTTTGTGTGCTACCACAGCGGCTGGAGGGGGATTAGGTCCTTTCTTGGGTCACTTTCAAAGATCGTGCCGATGTTTACTCCCTCCTTTGGTACACAAAATAGATCGTAAGTGGCTACTTTTATGTTGATTCTAAGCAATCAAACAAAGAGCTGGGTCATGTTAGTGTCTTTTCTCGACTGGTTCTCAGACACAACCAATAATTGGATTCTCACACCATTGCTCATGCAAGGTTTTTCCATTGATTCTCTTTCCATCAGCGAAGCAGTTTTTCTGTTTCCTGTGGAATTGTTTCCCCTTGTCAGGGGAGAACATGTGTTAATTTAATCAGGCAACACCTCAGTGGCCTTTTTATCTTAATAAGCAAAAGGGGGGGGGGGGGGCATCTCGCTTCCCATCGCTGCCGCATCGAGCATGCGAGATTTTGATGTGGTGTTTCCACCACGAGATCTTATTAGCAGCGAAGTACCTTTTTCAGAGGTTTTATGTCTTGGCAGACTCTCTAAGTCAGTCTAACAAGTATGTTCACACGGACTGGACTCTATCTCTTTACGCGCTTCTACTCCTTCTGGTGAATTTGGAGAGGCCGCTGATAGAAGTTTTTTGCCTCTCGGTACTATCTCCTTCTGCTAAATGTTCGTCTCACCGTTCCCGGATATACTCTCGATTTTACTCGGAGCGGCCTGTCGGTCGCACATTATGGGCCCATTTTTCATTGGTTGTCAGCCCTTAAGACCCTTAAAGCTGGCAAGAGGGCGCTGTTTTTTACACTCGATCCACACGGGTGTCTACTGTACGGGAATCATTGAGACGCTCAGGGGCTTCTGCCTCAACTCTGGATTTGGTCTAGAGATCCTATAAGGGTTCAGCGGCTTAGTTTCCATGTTACATTGTCTGGCTTGGAACAAATGGCGTAATATTAACGGAAAGAACTCCATTTCTCTCCGTTCATTGCAGGTGGCGAACCACCTATTCTTGCTTTCTGATTTTTCCCCACGTCTCTGTTTTAAGACGTTACGCGATATCAGTTGCACTGAAACAGCTAGGTTGCAAAATTTTTTCACTTGGGCTCGTTATCGCCATCGTGGCTAAAGGAGCCTCCCTTTGGTTGGCTGAGAACAAATCTCCAGTCCCGACTTGGGATTTGCTCCTAGTTTTCGAGCTTTTGAGTTCGGATTGTTTAATCCTTGACAAAATTAGCCTTTTTAATCTAAACACGAGAAGCGGTCATACTTACTCTAGTAGCTTCTGAGAGAAGTGGGAGTATAGGTGCATTTTCTTTCTGGTTTTGCTATAGTCATCTCTTTGGAGAAAGTCTGATCTATAGCGCTTAGGTTTAATTCTAATTTCTGGCAAATAATCAGAAACCTGAGGAACCAGCTCCGATAATGCAATTCAATCCACTTGCAATAGTTTGGCTCTGTTAGAGCCATATTAGCCTATTGAACATTTCGAGTTTTAAATATATTTCTAACTCGCACTGATCTGTTTAGATCATCAGAACTAAGGCTTTTGTTTATTTCCATCAACTCTTGTAGAGGTAATGACTTAGCGAAGTCAACCTTAGCTAGATGGTCTGCCACATTGATTAGGCATGCCTACAGTGGTGGCAAGAAAAGGGGGGGGGGTGGGCAGTCAGTCCTTCCTCTTCAGGCAGCACGGACTCAAGAAGTCACAGTGTGGGCCTCTTCTTTACCTGTTCTCAAGTCTTAGAGACTTACATAAGTCTTGAATGTAGCTCATTGAACGTGCAAGAACGTAGTCATGAGCTTCTATCTGCGGGATATTTTAAGTAACCGCTTTTATAGTACACATCTACTAGACATCAGAAGATGCCTTTTTATATGTTTTCCTACGGGACATATCTGGTTCCCGGCAGTACAGAGCTTTCGGTCCGTCAGCTATTGTAGCTGCAGGCCGGATACTGGCAAGATGTTAATTTGTGAGTAAATTTTACCCACCACCTAGATTAGCAATCTGCTATCTATGTGAGTTGCGTAAGAATATGTAATTTAATATAAAATTTCAAAAATAAATTTTCATTTAATTAATATACTTACCAACTCACATATCGAATTCCCTCCCAGCCATCCCCGCAATTTGTATAAAGGGATATGGGTTTCAGAACGGAATGAGTATTACCGGTATGCGGCCTGCGCGGGCTCCGGTAGGGGAGATAACTACCACGGATCATGCCTTATATGGCAGGTGGTTTTTGTTTTAGAGTTATCTCCCCATGTTACCATGTAAGAGTGCTTCAATGTCTTAGCAACCAAACGAAGTTATTGCTATCTATGTGAGTTGGTAAGTATATTAATCAAATGAAAATTTATTTTTGAAATTTTATAATTAACATGTTAACAAATCCATTAATGTGTTTGCTTTGCTTAGTGATCAATTGGAAAATTTTTGCGTTCCCATGTCTCAACCCCCAATCCTCAGTCCGCTCTTTTTTCATTTGAAAGAAAAAGAGAAAGCCACTGTTCTGAGGCTCCCTGTTTATCAAAGCTATGGTGCTGTGCTGCACTTCTTTACTGACCTGAGACATCTTTGAGTCGTAGTAATGAGCAGTGTTAGGATGTACCAGGCCACCAGGCTGGCCATACGTCTGTATCTGGACATGCTTGACATTGAACTATTTTGTTGTTGATGTTATTGAAGCTGTATAGATCTAGATCTTTGAAACTTCACACACAAATATGAACCAAGTCTGGTTGAACCTTTTCAAATTCTGAGGTCATAGCAGGGTCACTGGGTCAAGTTCAGGACAGAGAAAGAAAAATAATTTCCACAATCTCCAGACTCTTGTTGACATTCGTACATTAACCTTTGCACAATTCCAAGGTCACAGCACAGTTGAGCTTAGGTCAGAAAGTGGAACATCATTTTCTTGCATGTTTTTCAAGCTGGATCTTTAAAACTTTATTTGCTTCCAGGGTTTTGATGACCTCCAGACATGACCAAAGTCTAGTCGACCCTTTAATAATTTCAAAGTCACAGCATGGTCAAGTTTTGATTTAAATGTAGGAAATTATTCTTTTCTGAAGCGTTTGTAAAGCAAAAGCTTTGAAACTTTACATACTTACGGGATTTTATGACCTCCAGACAGCCTGGTGGATTTTATGACCTCCAGATCGTGGATCGTAGTCAAATTTCAAGGTCAAGTCTAGGTAGTTGTAAGATATGCAAAAATTATTATTATCTTGAATGCAGAGCAAAGGCTATGGAGATTTGTTAATGTGTGTTTATGTGTGTGTGTGTGTGTGTGTGTGTGTGTGTGTGTGTGTGTGTGTGTGTGTGTGTGTGTGTGTGTGTATGCATGACTGATTCACATTCTGTATGATGAAGGCAAGTCGTACAGTATGAGCATTTGCTCTTCTTGTTCTTTTCATTTGCGTTTGTATCATAACATTCAAAAGCCATTTTTGAGGCTGTGAAGCATAGTATCAGTGAGATATTAACCTTCAGTTACGTCCTTTCATATTATTGGTTTGTAGAGTATTCTCCATTGCGAGCTTTTTTCTTGTTTTTGGTTTGGTCTGTTTTGATTCTTCTGAGCAGGTGTCCGTCCTTTTGCATGCTTATCTTCTCAGCCTGATTGTGGACAGCGTTTTTGTTTTCTCATTTACATTTTCTGCTTCCAGTTCAGTTTTGCATGTTTCAATCATTTTGATTTTGCACAAGCTTGCTGATTAACTGTTCACTTACAACTTTAAGTTCTGATATACATTATTACGACCTTCAGGATTTCTCCTTTGGTGTTTCAACTGCTTTTGCTCTTTTCTTGAAATACTGCTACTCTTTTGTTGCAATGGTTTCTTCCAGTTGACAGTAGATAAAGCTCTAACTGAATTTCTTTAATTGAATTGCTCATTTGTGAGACTTTTTGTTCTGATCAGCTGTACGTCTGTCTGCATTGCATTCTATTTTCAGTCATCTGTCTACCCATACACAACTGGAGTGGAAATGAGCTACACCAATAACACTGGAGTGCGAAAGAGCTAACCATAGAAAACTCACAGGCGTAAACAGTCTAGCGGAAACTTATCTCCCTCCTCCTCTTGTGATTAACCTTCTGTGGTCTCCGGGCCTTGTGCGAAGACTGTTTACAGCTAGAAACTTGCCATCAACATTGCGATGTCATCACCTGCACGGCTGCGGACACTTGCCACTTTCCTCTTGTTTGGTGTTAACCTGTTTGTCTGCGTGGTTCGTTTGTGCACACACTTAAAAACTGAAAACAGTATTTATAGATGCGTCTCACCAGCTTCCTATATGTGACTCAAACGGCTGCTTGGCTAAATAGGGGGCCTGGGCTTAGAATCTAGAGCGTGTTGTCGGTTAGCATCTGTGTGGACTAATTTTCTAACCATGTGTCAAGAAATACGGGATTCTTAACTGTATCATCATCATCTAGTAACATCTCTGTTTGTGGACTTTGTTAGACAAAAGATGCTGTGTTTGTCCTTTTGTGCATCCAGTCTCAGATTTGTAATGCAAAATTCAGACATGTGATTATCTATGTCGAGTGTTTGTGCTTGTGCCAAGCAAGAAAAAGTTCTGAGTCAGACCACCTTGTAACATCACTGTTTGCAGACGCAGACACAAGATTTTGTCAGTGTACTTTGTGCCTTTGTGTATCAATTTTTTCATTTTGTGAATCCAAAAATTCAGACTTTTGGCAATTTATTTAGGAACATTCATGCTACAAAATAAAAGGTTGTTGTTGGGTTTTTTTTGTGTGAGGGTGGGTTGGGTGGGGAAAAGGGGTTATCAGCTGCAGGTGGAGATGATGAGTTGCACTTGCCAGCGAGGAATATGTACCTGTGAGTAGCTCATGTGAAGTCATTTCAATTGCAGCCTCCATCCTACAGCACTGGTCCTCCTCCTTCCTACCACACTGGCATGGATATGAACATGTCTCAGTATGACCGCCCATCCCAAGCCAAGTACGATCCGTACCGCCAGTACGATCGCTTAGCACCAGGCTATGGTAAAAACCACATGTAGATCTGCAGTGTTATGTTGTCTCTGTCCTACATCTAGCAGCTAAACAGATGCATCTTCAGCCAATCTTGAGCTCACATAATTATGTGAGTCTATGTATGAATCAACTCTGTCTTTCTGTGTTTGTGTGTTTGTGTGTGTGTGTGTGTGTGTGTGTGTGTGTGTGGCGAACTTTGACATTTGATTATATGTAAAAAAAACTACAAACTTTAGGTGCACCATTTGCTACGATAATGAACAAGGACAAGACCTTTCTAGCACAAGGTGTTCAATTTCAGAACATCCTAGTACATGTAATCCCACACCATCATGTAAATCACTAAATGATCCTAAATGACACATCCATTTCTGCAGACAAATTTAGTACAGCACCTATATGGACATTCCACAGTTCCTTGCACATCGATTTACAGCAAAACAGACAATAGTCTGCTACATAGACAAATCGGTGCCCCTTTTTGAACAGTTAGTTACATTTATGATGAAATTGGTTGATGGGAATGCCGTTTTCACGCAAGAGCCTTACCTCTTGTGTCAGTGTGTTTTAGTGTGTTAATGTGCTATGAAAGTTACGTCATGTCGTTCTTTCTATCTTTTTCTTTTTCTAAATCATTGAAGTTTTAATTGTTAAAGAAAACAACTTTCAGCAATGACCTGCAACCTACTCAAAAACATCTAATCAGTTCCACACATGTCTTTTCTCACTGTGCAGTTTCTTTGTTCAAGAATTCTGATTTTGACCTATTTGTTGACTTTATCATGTGTCAGATATGTGGATGTGGTTTTGCCACCATGGTGGGCACTGTGCACATGTTGTTGATTGTAATGTGAATCGTGTGTGAATGGAAACACTGTTGTGAACGTTCACCAGGCTTGGTGTGCCTTCATCTTGATGCTTTTTGTTTTGATGTTTTGTGTTCACTGATGAAGATTATGTGATACATTTCAACCCAGTAGTCTGTACGTATTGCTAATTTGGAATGTTTTACATTTAGTAGATTTTATCATCTAGTGAAGCCCATTTGCGGTGCCAGGTTTCGCCACCAATCTCGGTCACGTACTGGCTCAATGATGACTGTACAAAAAATACCGTCAGAGAACTTTGCTCATTTTGCCAGAGGGTGCAAGCTGAAGGCAATATTCTGGAGTGCTGAAAGCTAGAATGTTTCTTTGACCCCTCAGACTAGTGACTCAGCAATGGTCATTTGCCTGCCAGAACTTTCCCCTTTCTCAGGCACTTTCACTTGGCGCCAAACTGAAGCTGAAACTGAAGCTGAAGCTAAGCTGAAGTTCGAAAATAATGCAGTCAAAAAACAACTGGAAGTATTTCCCAAAAGAACAATACATAAAAAAAGTATACAGGATCTGGACAAAATGTTGACTGTTAATTAAGTAGCCGACATGTTTCAAGTTGTGGTCTAGATTGCTAGATATCGCTAGCAAGTGAACCGAGTTTTTTTTAGTTAGTTTTTTAGCACCCCTGATTTAAATCTGGTAATTCTCACACACATTTTTTTAATTTTTGTATAGTGATAAGCCAAGAATGATTCAAGTAGAATCTATACTGACTTGGATGAATGTGGTTATACTCCAGAAAAAGTGGACAGAAGATTTACATGAAGATATAAATGACACAATGCCTGAAGTATTTGTACTACATGTATAATCAACTTGCCTTTGAGTTACTGAAAAGATTGAAGTTACAAAACAAACCTGACAGCAATCTTAATTCTATGATTGGCTAGCTGGTGGTTGAAATTAGACACAAGCCATTCTAATAGCCTTCAGAAAAAAAGTTCATGTCCTGTCATTGTGTATTCTTTGTTGTTGTCTGATTTGAACATTTACAAATATTGTTTTATTGTCAAGTGAAAACAATGATTTTAATGAAGAAAAAATCAATAACTAAATACTGTAGTCCATGTATAGGGGAAGAAGTCACTGAGGTTTTTTTCTCCAAATATACTGGAATGCTTTTGGTTAATAATCTTCAAAATTTTTTTAATACAATGAATATATATAAATTAGATTTTTTTCTACGAAGCTAAATAAAATTAAATGATATGAATGACTGTTGATAAGTTGCAATGTTACAATGATCAAAAGCTATAATTATCTTAGATCGTTTCCATTGGTGTCACTATTACTAACATTTCATTCTCTCACATCCTTTCCCGCAGTGGGGCACTGCGGTTATGAAATTAAAAGCCCCTCCTGTTTTTGGAACCGCAGGAGCTTTCTAGTTTGCTGTTAGGTAGATTTTTGGTTCCTCTTTCCTGTCATGCTCTCTTTTTCTTCATGAATTCTTTTCTTTTTTCTGCCTTCTTGCTCATTCACCTGTATTTTTTCCAAAAATCTCTTCTCTTGCCGCTTGTCTCGCGATTCATGTATAGTTTAATCTGTTAGTGTTCTGATGTAAGTCCAGCAGTAGATAGGTTAAGCCTATTTTAACATACTGGAAACTGGTAATCTTCCAGTAGGTATTAATTTAGTTTTACTAAAGCCTGCTGGGACACAAGTAATGGGTTAGTGCATTTGTAAACAGGAATCGCTTGACAAGTGGCCCCCTTCATCCCCCCCTTCCTCGTCCTGATATGGCTCTGCGTAGTCGGCTGGACGTTAAGCAACAAATAAACAAATCTCACATCCTTCATTTTGATCAGAACATTTGAGTCTTCCTGTTAGCTGACTTTTCTTGACTTTTATCAGGGGTGGGACTTTTCCGCAAATCCGCGGATTTTCGCAGACACAACTTACGAATTCCGTTGGAGTAATCTATTTTTCCGCGTCCCATTTCATCACAGTATCTAAAACTTGGTGACTGAATGATATGGAGAGAAGTTAAGATGGAACAGAACACAGGAGGCTTGAGAGTTAAATTGTGCTGACTAAAAACTCCTGATAACTAATAGTCATTTTCAGCTTCAATGCATTGGGGCGTCACTTGGATCATACTATTGACAGTATTGGATTATGGATACATGGTTTATTAGTAAGTATGCACCATTACAATGTTACCATTGTTGTGTGAAAGTGTGTTTTTTTGTTTGGTTGGGTGTTGTTTTTACATTTAGTCAAGTTTTGACTAAATGTTTTAACGTAGAGGGGGGAATCGAGACGAGGGTGTGGTGTATGTGTGTGTGTGTGTGTAGAGCGATTTAGAGAAAACTACTAGACCGATCTTCATGAAATTTTACATGGGAGTTCCTGGGTATGATATCCCCAGACGTTTTTTTTTCATTTTTTTGATAAATGTCTGATGACGTCTGGCTTTTCGTGAAAGTTGAGGCGGCACTGTCACGCTCTCATTTTTAAACCAAATTGATTGAAATTTTGGTCAAGTAATCTTCGACGACGCCCGGACTTTGGTATTGCATTTCAGCTTGGAGGCTTACAAATTAATTAATGAGTTTGCTCATTAAAGTTGTCATTAAAATCGATTTTTCGCAAACAGATTTAAAATTGATTGCATCGTATTCGTCATGACATTCTGAATCTAAAAATATATACATATGTCATGTTTACTCTTAAAATGTGATCACAATTAACGAAAATAGATTAATTAGTATTAAAATTTAAGAAATCGATCCAAAAATGATTTCATCTTATTCTTTATCGTTTCCTGATTCCAAAAACATAAAGATATGATAGGTTGTATTCAAAACAAGCTCAGAAAGTTAACACGAATACAGAAAAGCGCGCTTTCCTGCTTCGCACAATACGCTACCGCGCTATTCTGGCGTGTGCATATCACTGCGTTTTGCACGTGGGAGGTGAGCGATTTCCTTCTCGCGGGGATTGACGAAGCTGTACTGTCTTGGTGAAAAAAATACAGTGCGTTCAGTTTCATTCCGTGAGTTCGACAGCTTGACTAAATCTAGTAATTTCGCCTTACGCGACTTGGTTTTTTTTTTTTTTTTTGGGGGAAGGGGGAGGAGGATGTCTTTTTTTACCTGATCCATACGAGTTGAATTTTAGTCTCAGAATGCAACAGATTGCACAGAGTTTAATGTACCATTTAAAAAAAATTCGGGGGAGCATGCCCCCGAACCCCCCTAGAAAAAAGGGATTTCCTCTTTTTTCATCACAAGAGAGTCCCACCCCTGTTTATGCATACAAATTGTTTCAGTATTACACCTGCAGAGGTAATTCTAATTGGCATATCACTGAAATTCATGAATTGCACTCAAATTTAAGAAGTGACAATCATACAGAGTATAAATGATTCTAATTGGTTCAAGAAAACAAGCATGAACAATTATATATAAAAGATTTGTATACATACATATATATGACAGTTGTATTTATAACACACACAAAAACGGTTACCAAGATTGCTTTCTACACAGACATATACATACATGTACATGTACATCTGCAGCCATGTGTTAGTCATTTTTATGATGCAATCTTGCCAAGTATTGAGGGCACATAATTGTGTTATATTCAATAGTAGCAGAATATTTGTAGCAACCATTCATTGTATTGGCAAGATCCTGATACAATGCTGACAGACAGTATGCAACCTACATGTTTTGATGACATACAATCAGGGCAATATGCCTGCAGGGTGTTACACCCATATTACAAGATGCTTACACTTTAACTTCATGTTTGTTGAAGATTTCATGTTCAGCTTCGGTTAGACTTAGGTTGTAGGTTTTTGGAGAAATTTCTTTTGTTTCAGATTTTAAAAATGTAAATAATACGTTTTTGGTGTAAATCTGTGCAATGTTACTGTTCAGCACAGACCGGTCACAAACACTTCAGCTTTTAGCATGCCTATATCTCCTTGCCTTTAATGTTTGACGGCTTTTGGCAAGTGTTCATTTCTTGTCATCTTTATTTTCGAATGGTATACCACCACTTCAAAGATTCTTCTTCCCAAAACAACTAAACCCTTTGTGTTCTCATTTTCCCTTCCCTTCCTGTTTTCACTGAATCTGTTAACAGCTTACCCTTATTTTGGGACTACAAAGCACAACGTTTGTTCTTCAATTTTTATCCCTGTCCTTTTTTAATGTAACACTGTGTGAGTGGCTGAAACAAAACGATTTAAAGACAATTGACAGCTCTGCACACACACACACACAAAGATTTTGAAATTTCAGTTTCTTAGAGTTAACATGACTTGTTTCTCTGCCATTCGGATTCTTAAGTCACAGTGGCAGTGCTCTTTGATCAAATTAATGCTTTGTGGGCTGTATATATATTTTTTTCTCATAAGAAATTAATGTGTGCATATACACATCTCTTTACTCTGTAACAAAATAACTGAATTATTTCAAGTAGGTTTTTACGCTGTATGTATGACTTTTTAATTTTGTCTTTTTGACAATACATCTGCCTCTCTCTGACCACATTTTTGCAATTCATTGTTCTCTGTTTAACTTCACACTTTAGAATGTTCTTCATTTTGCTTGCACTAAATATATCAGGGGCACTTAATCTTTCGATTTTTCTCATTTGAAAGGAATAAGTTAGGGTTTGCCCATGTAATGAAGTGTTTTGTAGTCACAAAGATACGGTATGTGAGACAGGGGTTACAACCATCATTCAACCAGTTACCAGAAAACAGGATGGAAAAAGAGTGATTCTGTGATAATGAAATTGCTTTTACATGTATTACTTTTTGCAAGGAATATGTAAAACTCCTAATGATTTAAATGATTTAAAAGTAATGCAAGAACAAATAATGTTGATTTCTGTGAATTTTCATGGCTGTTTTGTTTGGATATAGATTAAAATGAGATTCTTTCAGTAAATTGTGTCCATTTTATTTCATACAGGTACATTGCACTGCTATTTTCTGACAACCAGTGTTGTTTCAACATTTTTGGTTTTCTTGGATTTTGAAGAATTCTGAAGTACGTTCTTGCACTTTCATAAGCTTTTTTTTGCAACACTCCAGATTTGTTTTGTTTTCATTGATAAACGGGTGTACTTGAATGTAACATACGTACACATATTTTTTCTGTTCATCTTGATTTCACTTTCCTTTTAAGAGGCCTGAGTATGGCTAAAAGGCGCCACATACCATGATTATTTTATTTCTTTTTACTTGTAGCACTTTGATTGTATTGCACAATAAGCAAGAAATAGAAAAGAGGGCAAGGATTGTGTGCACTGGTGTTTTTGCTTCAAATGTCATTTGACTCTCCATCTTTTTTTCAGCTGTTCTTTGTTCATTTGGTTTCCTGAAATGTTTTCATAGATCATGATTTCAAGGAAATTAGCTTGCTAAGTGCACCTTATTTTGATAGGTTCTTTAGTTGTTGATTGTTTTCAGAATTCTTATTTCAAGGAAAGTTCTCTGTAACAGCTGTAAATATTTGTACATGTTTTTGCACAATAAGATAATAATCAGTAATACTAACTAACCCCCTTTCATGCAGTTTGAACTGCATGCATTACATTGCACCTGTTAATTATGTGCAATGTTTGTGTGATGCCACATGTCCTCTATTGTCCATCTTAAGTGCAATTACAAGTGTTGGCTATAACTAACATATCATTTTATCCAACTGAATATGGTACATGTACATTGATTGTTTCCAGACTTTCAGATTTTGATGGTTTACAGTGGTTTCTATTTACAGAAAGTTACTAACTTCCTTAGATTTCAAAAGTTGACATTTTCATACTCCGTCGTGTTATTATACAAGCAGAAATGAGATTGTAGTTTGGTTGTTATTTTTAAAGTGTAGATGCAGATGTTACTGTTACTTCTCAGAACATGTGTAAACTGTGATTTAAACATTAGGGTACCCTGTATCCAGAAATCAGAAGTTACCTGTGGGAAAATGTTTTCTATGTATTTTTTTTAATGTTTTTTGGTGGGGGGTGATATTATTGTCTCATTAGCCTGACAATAGATGATCTTTTATCATTCCTGTGTATTACCCAAAATGTTTTCAAGGATGTTACACTGCTTACTTGTCTCGTTGTCTCCATGAGATCACCAGTTTTGATTCTGCCTTCTAATTACTTGATGCAACTAGTGTAGGCCGTTATAACAGCAAAATGTCAAATGATTTCATCTTGCCTTGGGAACTTTATTCATTCTACAGTGTTCTCATGGAAACTTGTTTCTAATTACGTGATATGCATATTGATGAGGTTATGTTAAGTTGTCTTTTCCCCTGTTGTCAGACACACTGTGTTCTACCTTGTTCATTCCATGTTTACCTGACAAATTGCACAATATTAATTTTACCATGGGTGATTTCTGCTTTTAAAAGTGTATGATGTTGTGTTAACCATTAAAGTGTTATTTTTTGATGAAGAAAAGACTTGTTTGTAAGCATGTGGCAAAAAGTGAACAGGTTTGGAGAGAGAGAGTGGAGAGAGAGAGAGAGAAAGAGTGAGACTGACTAACCAATTGATCTTTTAACACATAAGCCTTAAAGTTCATCAATAGTTGCTGATCAACAAAAGTATGAAGCAGATATGAGAGAAACAGAGAGAGAGGGAGAGTTTTTTTCTCTTGGGACAGATCATGTCTTCATCAAGATCAAGTCAAAGTCTTCATTTACTTCACTTTACTGTAACAAGTATAACATCAAGCAAACCTTACCATTCAAACTGGCATGTTACCAGACATACATACAAATTACTTCAACAGGGCAAGAACTGTAAACCAAGGGGAACAAATGGACACAAAGTTCAGTATCATTATCACACCAGGAAGCTCTCTAAGTGGTATAATAATTCTTATGTACTATAAATTCTAATTACAGTCAAGAAACACAGCTGAACCGCAGAAATTAAATACCTCTGAAAGATTAGGTTCGTGCTCCATGCTTAACAACTGTAACAAACCAATTTAACATGTAATCTGAATACGTACCTTTTAAATATCCTTGATGTAGATTCTTTGTATGGCCTTTGCTAAAGTCTGGTTCTTTAATTTTTATTCCAGATACATTTTTAGAACGTTATGTTTTACATGCATGTACAAATATGTCTCGTCAACTTAAGCTGTTCTCACTTGCAACGCTATTGAAAGGCCAGAGCTTGCATGCAAACACAGTAATTTAAAGTTAACACTGATGGAAAAGTCATTCTTAAATGTAAGTTGCAGTGGGTTTTTTTATTCTAAGTACACCATGGCCAAGTTAACTTGTTCAGCAGTATCTTTCTCAATAGTCTTTTTCTTATGTAAACAATATAAATCACAAAGTCCGAAGTTTATTAAGCACATGAGCCACTATGCAGAAAGTAAGAATAACTGAACACATTCACAATTATTGAAAATGAAACCTAAACACCCCTGAATATATAGGAGTGTAATAAATAACTTTGTATATATACGCAAGGGGGAAATTGTTTCCTAGTAATCCAAAGAAAAAAACCAGTAACAAATAAGTCACCTTCACCATATCCTGACACACACACACACACATACTACACAACAACAAATATTCAAAACATCAGTCACATATTTACAATTCAAGAATGGGCATCCATACAGTCTTCCACTACTTTTGATCTTAGGCGTAACACTCCGAAAATCCAAACGCGGGGTATGAACTGATAAAACGTGTTTCATACCTCATAACTTTCTTCATGACAATGGCTAACAGACTGTTCTACTGCAGCCACTTAAAGTGAACAAACGACAAATAAATGTTCAGTTTCCCTCCCAAGTGCCCAAGAAAACTAAGGGTATAACTGTTTCGTTCCTCATCAAAGACTAGTTTTCACAAAAACACAGGTGCTGCATGCTGCAGTACTAACATAGCACTAGTAGTGAACTCAAAAATATAATCTGACTTGCTATCCCTCTTCCTAACAGCAAATTTGTTATCCGATATTTTCTTGCTTTCATTTTCGCATGTCAAAGAAGACATGAAACAAAAAAACATGACTTAAGAAGGCAGCATCTGTTAGAAAAATAGACTTTTGTCATATAGTTTGCCGATCACAGAGACAACACAGCATCAATCTTTAACAGCCCAACACACCAATATTCAACAGCCTAACTGTTGCCCATATGACAGCACCTGCTTTATCCAAGATTCTCGTCTCCTCCCGGTGTAACCTGACATGATGCTGAGTTCCATAACTGCACTATCAGACCCTGGTTGCCAGCCAGCCATCTCCATTAAGACTGAATTCGAACGCATACCAGCTTTGAAGGCATAATCCACAGTTACTATACCGAACTGTGACGCAGTTGATTAGGACTCGACCTTGACCTCAACGTTGTTTTTGACCTCCACGTTGCTGTTCAGGATATCAGAATCATCAGGTATGATGCATTTCCACAGCCCGTAGGTTTTGCCGATGGTAGTCTGCCACAGTCGTAGTGTACCATCTTCACTGCCACTGGCGTACAGCTCTCCGTCAGGCGAAAATCGCACACAGTGCACTGGCCCAAAGTGACCCTTGAATGACTCTGCAAACAGCACAAAACATAAGGAAAATTTAGTCAAGGAATTTCAAATTCGACTGAACAAGATTCTTCATTGTATGGCAACGTTCAACTGTAAAACACAGTTTAAAGTCTCAGCGTTTATACCAGGCTGAAATCTATTCAAAGACACTGTAGGGCTGGGAGTGGGAGGAAATGGGTTAACCCACAGCTATTGCTGTCTTCAGCGAATGGGTTAACCCACAGCTAGTGCTGTCTTCAGCGAATGGGTTAACCCACAGCTAGTGCTGTCTTCAGCGAATGGGTTAACCCACAGCTATTGCTGTCTTCAGCGAATGGGTTAACCCACAGCTAGTGCTGTCTTCAGCGAATGGGTTAACCCACACCTAGTGCTGTCTTCAGCGATACAGCTTAGCAAAGTTTGGGGTCAGGTGACAGCTTAGAAACATGAGGATGACAGATATTATGAGATAAATGAAGATTGTGCAAACTGGTGCAATGGTAAGAGAGGAATGACCATTGCAAGAAGTAATAACATGGTTGGGCACAACAGTAACATTTTAATCACATTTCATTCCTGCATCCCGCACAATACCTGTATCAAATAGCTGAGTCTATTCCCTTTCTCAAACGGAGGTCTTATGCGAAAGGATACATTTGACAGTCTAAACTCACCAATTTCTTTTCCTGTCTCGTAGTCAAACTTGTACATTTTGAAGTCTTCACCTCCAGCAACAAAGAATTTTTCACAGGGATGTAGTGAGGCTGAGTTGATGGGAGCCTCTGCCGTAAACTTCTTGATCTCCTCTAACCTGGAACCACTTCTTCACATAAATACAGGTAAGTTATCATCAATTAACCCAAACACCACAATCCCCATATTGTCACTACCGACTTGTAACGTATAGTCAAAATCCACACACACTTGTACACACGCCATATTATTAGTAACGGTACAACGGTTTTCCATTACTCATTTACTGTTTAGCACCCATTAAAAATGTCTTCAATTTTGTGGTAAAGATGCTTTTCAGGCTAGTACTAGTAGTATATTCCCCCACTTCTAAATTTCTCCAACAAATGTCATAATTATTAGCACAAAAGACTTCTTTAAACAATGGACACCAGCTACACTTGTCTCAAGTATAAATCTCAACATTTGATGCTTTTCTTACCAATCAGAAACAAAACCCGCAAAACTCACGTATCCACTTTGTAGAAGGCAATGTTCTGGCCAAAGGTGATGATCATGATATCTCCTTTAGAAGTGAGCGTAAGGCTGGTGGGGGCAGATTCGAAGGTCAGCTTGTTTTTCTCTTCACATGTGTCAGCATCCCACACCCTTTATGACAAAGACACGCAAAATTCCATGTAAGATAAGTGTAACTTGTTCAGGAGATATGACATCAAGTAAACCAATACAGATTTTCCTCCATGTCCATCCATTCTACACCAGTAGCTCTGATGTCAAAAAGAAAAACAGTTTTGAGATGTCATGCTATTACAGTTTACCAGTGATGGCGCTAGTATTTTTTGAAACCGGTACGCAAACTTTTATGATGCAAACAGTCCAGAAAAAAACGGTAGGCTGGTCATTGGAACCAGTAAGAGTCCAACTCAGAGTACTGGTATAGTTCTAAAAGTCAACCGGTAGGTCATACCGGCAGCCAATTTTATTCCGGTATTTTCTCGTTTCAACCGGTAAAATACCAGTAATTACCGGTTAATGCCAATCGAAAATTTTAAGAATAAATTTTCATTTCATTAACCCCTTGACTGCCTTATGACGGGTATACCTGTCATGCGCTTGTGCAGCCGCAGCGCCTTAGGACGGGTTTACCCGTCTTCTCCGTTCAGGAATTTTCCAGAAATGCTATGTCACTGCTGACACACAAATAGCAGCCAATGGCTTGGAAGGATACCTCATTCTCATGAATAAACATAAATGGTGATGCGGTTTTGCGTCTGAAGGCTATTTTCGGCCTTGGCGACAGGGTAGGGGAGAGAAATCTCGACTCGTCAAAATGGCTCACGGTGACAGTCGACCGGGCCCTAGTAGGGAAAAACAAAGCCGGACTGACGCTACAGGCGGTGCAAATGATTATGGATACTGACAGGGGAAGGGGGAGATCTTTCGGACGATTCGTTGGAAACAGGTAGATGACAGTGATTATAATCCTTTCTTGGAGCAAGCAAAACAGCCACCTGTGTTTGATCCACAGGCACCGGAAGATGCGCCAGACTGATTTTTCAAAAGTTCATATTTAAACATCATTATAAGCCAAACTAATTATTATTTCCATGATTAGACACTAAAAACAGATTCTTGGTTCAATTTCCTTTAAAAATAACATAGGTTTTACTTACCTACTGCCAGTTTGGAGCTAGAATTTTTTGTGAATGATTACACCCCGAACTCCAATATTCCCTGGCAGTCAGGAATGCACATACGCAAGTTTTGATTGGCAGCGAAAGGGTTAATATACTTACCCAATTCACATATAGCAATTTACTTCAGTTTAGTGCTAGAACGCTGAACCCTGGTAGGGGGGGAAGTAACCCTAAAAATAGAACAGCCTTGACGGTCACATGACAACGCCAGGTCAAGGTTACCTCCCAACATGCGTTGCGCATGCATGTTCTCGCCGCCATCTTATTCATTCGCTCGAAGCGCCCTTTTATTTTTAGGGACTCCAAAGCGGGGTAGGCGGGAGGGACTTTACTATTTGAATTGGGTAAGTATATTAATCAAATGAAAATTTATTCTTAAAATTTTCGATTAAATTACATATCTTATCCCAATTCACATATAGCAGATTGCTAATTAAGGTGGTGGGGTGCTCACCTATGAGCTAGGCAACAATTGCCCTGCTGCTACCATTGCTGGTAGCGCCTTGGTACCGTCCTGTCGCACACTGGAAATGTCGCACAGGTAATAGTTGATGAAAACATCCTCCGCGATCCGATCTCCAGTAGGCAGAATGGAGGACTTCAGATAATCTACCTGACCTTAGCACAGCTAAGGAGGATGCCCAGGATCTTGCCTCATGCGTCCTTGCCGACGTTAAGAGGGAGAACTGACTGCCCCCCCCCCCCCCCCCTTCTTTTTGTGCCACCACTCATACGCTTGTTTGATCAGCGTAGAGACCCATTTAGCAAGAGTTACCTTAGATATGTCTTTGTCTCTAGCAGTGTTCAGAGATAAGAAAAGAAGCTTCTGCTGTTTAGCTCTGATAGGAGCCGTGCGGGACAGATAACTGCTAAGAGCTCGAACTGGGCAGTTAGACAAATCGGGGTCTCCTGGCGCCAGAATTTTGTTAAGAGGAAGAATTCTGATTATGGGGGAAACTTGATCAGGCTTCTGGTTTTTGGCTAGAAAATCCGGCCTAAAACGTAAAGAAATAGAGCCATCTTTTTCAAAAGCTATGTCTCTAGATAAGCCTGAGAGGGCATGAATTTCACTGCCTCTTCTTGCAGTGGCCAAAAGAACAAGCAAAAGTGTCTTACGGGTAAGATTGACTAAGCTTGCTGATTGCAACGGTTCAAAATCTTGCGATCTTAAAAATTCTAGAATAAGGAAGAGATCCCAAGCAGGAACTGGGGCTCTGATTCTAGCAAAACCTATCGACGCACCTTTCAGGACACTAGCGATAACACCGCTGAGGTTAATGTTGTAACCCAACTGCCCTAGCGTAGCGGAAATAGCAGAACGTCTAACTCGAAGAGACGAGGGGGAGCTGCTCTGAGCTGCTAACCAAGATAAGTGATTAACTACCTGCATAGAACGCGGGGAGACAGAACTGACCTGATTCTCCGCGCACCATTTAACCCAAGCTGTCCAATGTGAAGCGTACACTGAGCTCGTAGAAGTCCTGTGCGCTTTTTCAACCAAATCGAGTGTCCCGTCCGAGGCGCCCGACCGACGCAGGGATCTTCTACAGTCTCCATGCGTGAAGGAGCAGGGACTGTGGGTTCTCGTGCTGAATGCCGGTGCGTGGTTGCAGTAATTCTCCCTTTTCCAGGTTTAGAGGAATGGGAGGACCTTCTGCTAAGCATAGGAGATCCGGAAACCAATGCTGACTCGACCACATTGGAGCGACTAGAATCAGGGATGGTCGTTCCAACTCTGCTTTCCTCAGCACTTTTCTGAGAAGTTGGAATGGTGGAAAAGCATAAGCTGTGAGTCCTGTCTAGTCGACTTCCAGTGCATTCACTTCCCAGACTTCCGGGCCCGGAAACGGTGATATGAACACTGGTAGCCTCCTTGAGAACCGGGTTGCAAAAAGATCGACTATCTGTTTGTCCACCTGCACCCAAAGCCGCTGGAGAGCGTGGTGGGTGATTGTCCACTCCGTGTGGAGTACTTTCGAGGATCGACTGAGCGAGTCTGCCAAAACATTGTTTTCCCGGCAGATATTTTACTGATAACGTGATCTGATGCTGGTGACACCACTTCAGAATTTGGCATGCTTTGAGTGAAAGCATGAGAGAGCGGGAACCGCCCTGTTTGTTTATGTAGGCTGCAACAGTTGAATTGTCTGTAAGAAGACGAACATGTTTGCCTGCCACCAGCGATAGAAAGCTCTGGAGACCGTGGGCTACAGCCTCCAACTCGAGCACATTGATGTGTGAGAGGGCTTGACCTGTTGTCCACGTGCCTGAGGCTGTGTGGTGAGAAAGATGAGCACCCCAGCCTGACAGGGAAGCATCTGTGAACAAATCCTCCTGTGTGGGAGGGGGAGTGATGAGAACTCCCTGTGAGATCCATGGTCCCGGCCTGAGTGCGTCTCTGACTGACGCTGGTGTCTCCATTGTGAACTAGATTTGTCTCAGAAATCTGTTCAGAGGAGACTAGACTTCTGTTTGTATCGCCATTTTTGCTTCCAGTATGACAGGAAACTTGAACAACGGTGGAACTCTGGTTAAGGGAGCCTTCCCCTCCTTCCAGAGTAGTCTGAACCCCAAACGCACTATACCCACTATCCACTGACTGTTTACCTTTAGTGACCAAAGAGTAAGGGACCGTGACAGGCCGCCTGCCACCAAAGGCGTGGTGGTTGCATGGGCTAGTGGTTCGGGGTCGCATCATTGGGGGTGTGCTTCGTGTCCCGACCCCCTTGAATTGCCGAAAGACGGCTTCTTCTTAGGGTAAGGCGCGCCTCTTCCCCGTCCTCGTGAAGAAGAGCTGGCTTGTGCTGACCTGTCCCTATTCGCCGAAGAGGCGGAAGGTTTAGGCGGTCCGTAGCTCTTGCTCTGAGGCTTAGGAAAGCCGTGTTGCGCTATCTTGGCTATAGCTAAATCCCGATCGTCCCGGGTTTGTTTGTGAAGCGCGTCGAGCGACGGCTGTCCCAACAAGGCACCCTCCGTGAACGGGGATAACTTGAGAGCCTCAAGCGTGGCTTTGTCTTGGATCCTGGAACTCGAGAGAAACGCTGACCTGCGCATGTGCACCGCGTGTGCATAAAGATGCGCAGAAAGACGCATTTGTTCTGCCGAAACTTTGGCCAAAGTAGCGAGCAGCATCGTCACATCCTTTTCGCTTGCGTCCTGTCGAAACTAAAAGGGTTCCAAGGACGTAGCGATAGAACGGGAGAGGGACCTGAGTAGCGTTTCCAAAAGAGAAGCTAACTCTAGATTGTATCTCCCTGTTTCTTCCAATGCTACGAGAGCGGACTCTGTATAAGGAACAGCTCTGTCCTTACTGTAGCCATCCTCCCTGAGTGTCGCTAACTCCGGTGTCACCGGAAGTGGCGCTCGTGGTAGAGAAAAAGTGTCTAAGAGATTGCGTGGCGCAGAGTTCAAAAAGAACTTCCGGGCAGCAGCTTGCCCGACATAAGGTGTTGGCTGTGCGGAGGCTACCCACGGCTGTGCTAACTCTGGTGCCGGACTGTGCGCTGATAGCAGAGGCACTGTGTCCAAAGGCACATATTCCGACCGGGAATTCTTAGCCAGAATCTTGGACATCTCATACGCCACTGAGGGAGATTCACGAAACTTAAAAGTTTGTTTTTCTCCCTGTGTTGAGCAAAATCTCTGACAGCAGAAGGTGGTGGTGCAGACAAGCTTGTTGCTGACACCACTCCTTCCTCAAAGTATCTTGAAGCTACCTGTGCTGCCAAAGCTACTGCATGGGGAAGCTTGTCTGGTAGCCGGAAATTGGGATCTTCATCAGAAAGGGAAGCCCCGTATTCCGATTTTCCTTCCGGCACAGAAGTGCCTACCGGAAATTCACCGCCATATTGACCGTCATAGTCATAGGCAGTGTCATCCGGAAGGGAGGTACCGCGTGAGGCATGTCCTCTACTCGTATCCTCTCTGGAGAGAACTTCCTGCCCCCTGGGAGGAAGTGTGGAGAGCTGTGCTAGGGATGCTTTCGTCGAGCAAACCGGCACTTGCGTGTCTCCTGTTGTAAGTATAGGCCCCTGCAAGTCGTGATGCGAGCAAGTCTCCTGCCTTACGACTTCCTGCCCCCTGGGCGGAAGGGAATAACGCTGTGCCAGGGATGCTTTAGAGCAAACCGGCATTCGCGTGTCTTCCGTTAAGAGTACAGGCCCCTGCGGGTCGTGATGCGAGCAAGCCTCCTGTCTCTTAACAACTTCGCGCACCCGTGGCGGAAGTTTGGACCGCTGTACCAATGTTGCGTCCGTATAGCAAACTGGTACTTGCGTGTCCTCCGATCTAAGTACAGGCCCCTGCAGGTCGTGATGCGAGCAAGCCTCCTGTCTTATCACGGCTTCCTGCCCGGCGCCGGGCGGAAGTAGGGAACGCCCGTGCGTATCTCCCTGTGGGACAGTCACAGTACCTTTAATGGAGCTGCTGAATCCGGAAGTGGAGGCATGGTGAGGGAAACTCTTTCCGTCTTCACCGGAGTGTTGTTCAGCGTGAACGTCGGCCGACGTAACAGTGGCTGACGGCGCTGCCATAACCCTCGACCAAGAGCGATCGTCTACCGTTCCTGCCTGAAGGGAGAGCAAATGTTCGCTCGCCGAGCGCAATTATGACGAAAACATGCACCTCATTTGATCGCTAAACGTTGCAAACATTGCTGACAAATCTTCCTTCTCCGATGCTATGCTAGCCTTAACCGGCGCTGACTTGCATTCTTGCTTCAGCGCCGGCATTACCGGACTCTTAGGATTGTCAATTTCTACCGTGAAAGTATTCTGAGAAACTGGCTCGAACACAGTAACTGTAGGTTTAGAACCCTTGGGCTTCTTAGCCGCTTTCTTAGACGGAGACTCTGTATTGGCTACCTGTCTAGAGCTGGGTTTCTTCTTCCCACTGTCCGCCATACTGGCGTTAGTCTTGCAGACGAAAGTAAACAAAGACTAACTCGTGGCAAACGAAAGCAAATACGACGGAAAAAAAAGAAAAATCTCACCCAATCTCAGCTAGAAAGCTAAGATACAGACGTAACCAGGGTGTAGACTGCCAAAGAAGCAGTGGGCTAACAAAATAGCCCGAGCGTAATCCAAAACACGTCCTTAGACGCTAACGCTGAAGAGTGGAATGAATAAGATGGCGGCGAGAACACGCATGCGCAATGCATGTTGGGAGGTAACCTTGACCTGGCGTTGTCATGTGACCGTCAAGGCTGTTCTATTTTTAGGGTTACTTCCCCCCCCTACCAGGGTGGAGCGTAGTTTTCCGCGTTCTAGCACTAAACTGAAGTAAATTGCTATATGTCAATTGGGATAAGATATGTAATTTAATACTGGTTTACACAGGTAATAGCGTAATGTACAGGTTCACTCACTGATGTGCATGGACATTGTGACCTGATTGAGATGAAGACACTTATTGGCTCACGTAAGTGTAGCCTATGCGATCGTAACTTTGTCTGTCTGTGCGTGCGTGCGTATGTGCGTGCGTGTGTATGTCTGTGGTAGAAACTCTAACATTTGAAGACGTCACATTACATTGACGTCACATTATGACGTAAGAGGGTTAGACGTCACGCGAAGGAAGTACTGAAAGTCTCGGTCATTATTATTTTGAGCGGGCCGAGACTAGTTGGCAGTCGTGTCCCTGTAAGTAGGCTACATGCAGACAGACAGATCTAGTGTCTCGCTTTCTTGCACAGTTTCACCTATGCTCTGTGTGTGTGTGTGTGTGTGTGTGTATGTGTGTGTGTGTGTGTGTGTGTGTGTGGATGTGTGTGTGTGTGTGTGTGTGTGTGTGTGTGTGTGTGCGTGCGTGCGTGCGTGCGTGCGTGCGTGCGTGCGTGTGTATGTGTGACGGAGTGATTGAGTTTGTGTTACTGTTTGTCGATTTCTTACGTGAGCCTTGATGGCTTCGCCTCTTGTTTGAGGAATGCAGTGGTCTGAACGAAGATGCCAGCAAGAAATATTTAGAGTCAGACAAGTGTAATACATCTAGTTGACAATATCTTTTTCATTAAAGAAGCAACCTGCCATGTATGACAGAAGATTGTTGAAAAAAAAATAACATTAACAATATTGACATTGTACAACACATTGATGCCCACAGTGCTCACCTCACAGTTTTATCATCTGAAGCACTGAAAACCTGCTTGCCGTCAAAAGAGAACAAAGCTCCCTTGATGTTGGACGTGTGCCCAGCGAAAGATTTAGGTTCTGCAAATACATGAATCAGTTCAAAAACAGTATCAACGGTTTTCGAATCAACAGCTAATGCCATTACAGCACTCACAACCATAAACCATGCTGACTGAGTGAATATGAGAACATGATGACAACTGCCTAACCATGGGGCAGCTTACATAACAGTCTGCAATAGTGTTGACATACTGGCTTTTGTCTGTCAAACTGACACTTTCGTCACTGTCAGTCTGAAGCCTTTCCTTGCCAAATAAAGTCAGCCAGTCTGAAGCCTTTCCTTGCCGACTAAAGCCAGCCAGTCTGAAGCCTTTCCTTGCCGACTAAAGCCAGCCAGTCTGAAGCCGTAAATACTAAAAAGCAGGGCCTCACATCCATGAGAGGTAGCATAGGACAAATGTCCTGGCCAATGTAAAAGTGATAGGACATTTGTCCTGAACAAAAACAAATCAATAGGACATTTTTTTCCCGTAACAAAACGTAAATATAATTAAACTTGACTAGTTTCTTGGCACGAGGGTAAAAGAACAAAAATACTTTTTTTGGCAAAAAGTGAGCAGCTTTGACTGCCACACCTGCCCCCTTTTCTTGTTTTGTCAGCTGTCGGGTTTCAACTATCTCCTTGTCTCTCTGGAGAGATGGCACTTGCACACTAACAGCATGGTCTTTGGTTTCTTGATGATCGGTAACTGGGCCGATTTGCGAAAGTTCGAACAGACAACGGTAAAAGTGTTGGACTTCCCTGTGTGCTGACATGAGGTGCAAAACATAAGTTTCCTCTCTGGGTCATGCGACACCCACGGGAATGATGTCGCCCAGCTTGAGACGAAGTTACGCGTGGGGGTGAGGGAGGGGGTAGTGTTTTTCTTCTGCTCCGATGTTTGACTATCGCGATCGACATTTTCACCTGGGCGATCGGGCTCCAACTGCTCTGGGGCTGGAGGAAGCTCAGTTTCCGTGCTACTGACAGATGATGAGGGAAGGGACTTGAAGTGTAATTTCTTCTGTCCCTTTTCTGGGATCAGATTTCGTTTAGGCGGCATGTTTGTTATTTTCGGGGAAAGCACGAAGGGAGGCAACTCTCAACTGGCTTCGAGCATTCCGAGTTGCGAGCCTTGGAAACTCTTTGGTACTAGAAGCACAAAGTGTCTAATTTCGTCTGCTATACACATCGCTTCGCAATACATCGATAAAATAGCATTCAAACTACTGTAAATTGAGAAGTACTGACGATGTCCGGATCAAATGATAGAATAATCGGACATTGACCACTTTGTGACAAAAACAATAGGACATTTGTCCTCCTGCATGAAAAATGTATAGGACATTTGAAAAAAATATCCTCATATGTCCGATGTCCGACGTGGATGTGAGGCCCTGAAAAAGGCAGCAAGCTTGCCAACATCTTGTACTTCTATATATATGTACCACTTGTGCTGGTTACATCTTCACAATAACTCTATTTCAAGTCAGCAAATTTACCCTTTTTGTGCAACTTTTGTTAGGTAGGGAAGAGATGATCAGCTAATATTTATACTAATAAGCCCTTTTCCCATTTAATTGCCTCATATCATTCTTGGACAGTAACGTTTGATATTATTTTTGCTAAGAAACAAGCCAATGGGCAGAGGATAACATAAATTCAAAGAAGATGGAGACAGGAGATTGGGGAGAAAAACAACATATCGATAAGATGAAACTTTACCAATCATTAAGGATGAAAGTCATCTGTTAATTTCAATGCTTTTTATTAAGTTATTTTCTCAGGTGCTAGAAGACTGGTTCCTTACAACTCTCACCCATTGTTGTGTTGTCTTGTATTTAAAAGGATTGCTTCCCTTTGTTTCCCAGATTAGAAAAGAAGACACCATCTTACCAGCCTCCGGCTTTCCAAGGTCAAAGATTCTCAAGAGCTTCTCATTGCTCCCAGTCAGCAACAAAGTGCCGTCCTTATTGAAGGCCACGCTTTTCACAATATGCTTGTGGGGAAAGGTGTGCAGCTCAACACCTTTCTCTGCATGCCACAGTTTCCTGCAAGACACACACAAGACACATAAGATAGTCACAAGAAATCCTTATCAATCTCTGATCTAGACTATTAAACGCAGCCAATCATTCACTGGTGTTAACTCGTCAACTGAAATCAGTCTTTCACTTTTCACTACTAAAATGACTTGACACTTCAGATTGGTAAATCGTGCTTGACATTTTTTTCTCATTAGTGAAAAAAAAGCAACAGGTGGTGACATATTGAATGTTTATAAAATGTCAGCTCTTGTCTTTACCTAAATACCCACAGTGCTTTCAGCAGCAGTGAGGGAAAGGACAAACCTGCGTGAATTACGGCACATTTCATCTAACTCTGTTTCAGCTATTAGTATTACAACTGTTCTTACCCACAATCACTGAATCAGACAATAAAGTTGTATTCTTTTGAATTGTAAATGTAATGGTCATCTACCATACCATTACTCCCCTGTAAATAGTTTACTTTAAAACACTAAAAATAAGCCATACACATACGCAGAGAAATCAGCAGCACCAGTTGCAGCCCGAGTGGCATCACTGTTGAGAGTTGCTCCCCATACTGCTCCCTTATGACCCTCGAACGTTCCAATCCAGTCCCCTGTGTCTCCTTGGCGTATCATAGGCTTTCCATCTGTAAACGATCATTCTAGCAATTAGACTCATTTTCTAGTACATGTATAAGACCGTAAACATTTCACTCCAGGTTTTATTTTACACAAGACAGCTTTCACTTTTCAGGTGAGTGATACAAATTACAATTCCCTTGGCGTTCCCCTCCCTCCCTAAATACTGGTCACCCCTTTTGTCGTATTAGAAGATTTCACACTAGACCCAATAAAAACTCACTCACTGCACTGTCTATTTTGAAATTAACTTTGTTTTGATCCAAATCGTGAGTCAATATGTTTGATAAAAATTTAAAAAATGGTAGGCCCCACAAGTTACAACACAGTTTAGGTATAGGACCTGAGCTCCCCTGAGACTTTTCATGAAGTCCAAGGACTCTCACACTCATAGAGAGATCACTTGTCGAGCCTTGAATAAACAGTTGTTGTTGAATGCGTAAGCTCCTGTACACATGTGTAGATAAGTGTTGTTTTTAGAAGAAAAACAAGTCGCGTAAGGCGAAAATACAATATTTAGTCAAGTAAGTAGCTGTCGAAGTCACAGAATGAAACTGAACGCAATGCCATTTTTCAGCAAGACCGTATACTCGTAGCATCGTCAGTCCACCGCTCATGGCAAAGGCAGTGAAATTGACAAGAAGAGCGGGGTAGTAGTTGCGCTAAGAAGGATAGCACGCTTTTCTGTACCTCTCTTTGTTTTAACTTTCTGAGCGTGTTTTTAATCCAAACATATCATATCTATATGTTTTTGGAATCAGGAACCGACAAGAAATAAGATGAAAGTGTTTTTAAATTGATTTGGACAATTTAATTTTGATAATAATTTTTATATATTTAATTTTCAGAGCTTGTTTTTAATCCAAATATAACATATTTATATGTTTTTGGAATCAGCAAATGATGGAAAATAAGATAAACGTAAATTTGGATCGTTTTATACATTTTTATTTTTTTTTACAATTTTCAGATTTTTAATGACCAAAGTCATTAATTAATTTTTAAGCCACCAAGCTGAAATGCAATACCGAAGTCCGGGCTTCGTCGAAGATTACTTGACCAAAATTTCAACCAATTTGGTTGAAAAATGAGGGCGTGACAGTGCCGCCTCAACTTTCACGAAAAGCCGGATATGACGTCATCAAAGACATTTATCAAAAAAATGAAAAAAACGTTCGGGGATTTCATACCCAGGAACTCTCATGTCAAATTTCATAAAGATCGGTCCAGTAGTTTAGTCTGAATCGCTCTACACACACACACACACACACAGACAGACGCACATACACCACGACCCTCGTTTCGATTCCCCCTCGATGTTAAAATATTTAGTCAAAACTTGACTAAATATAAAAAGGGAGTGGGAGAATTTCCAACGGTCCCAATAAAGCCTCAAAAACAAGACTGACACCACATTTACATGTGAAGACCAAATGCAATATCACCTTTGCAAGCGCTGATAAGAAAATACCCGAAAGGTGTGATCTCGCTGAAAGCAAGATCGACGACAGGTCGCGTATGGCCACTGCAAGTCAAAGGTGTCTGTCTCAAGTTCGCCATGTTTATCACACGTTTGTCTTCCCCCGGATGTTAACAAAGCAGGCACATCGCGCATGCGTCACATGGAAAAAAAACGCGCGTCTGCACAAACAACGGAATCATCACCATTGGAAACATGTTTTCGCTGGTTTTAACCTGTTTAAAGTGAGTTTAGCGGGTAAGAGTGTTGACCTAAGAGCATGTTATGATCTTTTAAATGAAACTTTGATTTAGTTTCCTTTAATTTGCAGTGGGGATTGATTGGGATGGTGTATGCGCTTCAGACACAAAGATCTCTCACTCTCGATCTGTCGGATGCTAAGTCAAGTGAGATGGATCAATCCCAAATCGAATTTCTTTTCCACAATGAATTACACATTGATAGGCTTCCATTTGAAACTTCAAAGTTGTCATCATGGATTGATGCCCGACTAAAGCCTCATTGAAGTCCGACGGAAGCCTGTCGATGATGTTATTGTAGTGAACAAACAGACTGCAAACGAGTAACGTTCCAAACTCAAGAATAAAATTTTTTTTAAGGTATTTGAACGTTTTTAATAACACAAGACATTCACATTATTTTTAATTAAAACTAGCAGTGCCTTACCAATCCCATTCTTGTTTGTTTCTTCAATTTATTATGTGTACTCAGTCAAACTGAGTCAAAGGGTATTATAAGAGGTTTGATGGGTTGTTGACAGACCAGCTTTTTTGTCGTCCGAGGGGGAGCATATCGTCTTTTGTTTCATATTTATTGACCAAGGCCGAAGGTTGACAACAAACCACCAAACATCGTTTTTGTCATCATTTTGGTAGTGAGAAAATAAGATAACAATCAACACAGGGAGCCATGCTTTGAAACACAGGTTCCGTGCTGATAACCACACGAGTTCCGTGCGGATAACCACTGGCAATCAAAGCTGGCGTGTGAAAGCAACTTTCTGTATTTTAGAGTTCATAAAATGTTGGGATGAATATGTCAGGTTTGAGGATGCACAATTCTGTTTGTTCATCTCGGTATTCCACTCCCTCGGCTTTCAGTTGTGAGTATTAAGCTTAGTAATCGAATGTGGAAGCTACGTTGAGTCAAAGGTCACAGAAGATTTGCGTCGTGCAGCGAAGGAAAGAATCGCGATCTTGTTTCCGACTCAGTACTTCTTTGTTTTTCATTAGACCTGTCAATCTGCTTGCTCGGCTTTGTGAGATGTTTGTGTATCTTGTTGCTATTTTCTTTGCTTTTATCATTATTTCTTATTTGTGCTTCGTTTATCGATACAATGTCTTGTGCACGGGTCAAAATGTGTGTGTCAGCTCAGGGGTCAATTGGTTTGACTTGAACTTGACATTCGTGTTTCTCACACAAAGATACACGCACTCCATGACTTTGTAAGAAGACATGACATATCGGTAGGTTTCATTTGTTTGTGACGAATTTATTGAAGTAGTTTTGTTTTTTTGTTTACTTTTGCCAGTTGGTTTTTGGAACTTTGCAAAGCAGTGTCTTGTCGTCTGTTTAGGTCTGGGGAAACGCCAATGAAAAGAGCCGAAGAATCCTCGAGCGTTTCTATTGGGTTTGCTTTTGATTATCCATGTAATAGGGCTTCCTGCAACTATGGTAACCGGGGATTTATTCCCCGGGGAACATGAGATTTATTTACCAGGTGCTTGTGAATGAAAACTCGTGAAAATGATGACAATATAAGATGTTTGGTGGCTTGTTGACAGACCAGCTTTTTTGTTGGTCCAAGGGGACCATATCGTCTTTTGTTTCATCTTTATCGACCAAGGCCGAAGGCCGCGGTTGATAAATATGAGACAAAAGGCGATATGCTCCCCAAGGACCAACAACAAAATGCTGGTCTGACAAGCCACCAAACATCGTTTTTGTCATCATTTTGGTTGTGCAACAAAATGCACAATAACCCACAGGGAGACGAATTTTTAGAATCCAACTCCGGGCCACAAAGCATCGTCACAGTAGCTCGAGATAACATGTCAACCTTGTATGTGACGTCAAACGTAGCTTGTTGACGCTTTAAATTTGTTCCAGTCTGAAAATGTACAGAGCTGTGATCATACGTGTGAGTTCAGTAAGTGTTGAGCATGTTTCTTTTCTTTTAAGTGTTAATGACTTTTCGTTGTGGATTTTGCGATTACAGAGATAAGTTGCAAATTGACCATGAGTCGCCGCGGTAATTATCAACATTGATTGGGTCTTTGAGAGTGAATGCTTACAATCGTTGTCCTCGGAAACACAAATCCAAAGCCGCGATGGTTCCACACATCAAACAATCAGCCTGATTGGCTTTTACTTTGACAATCCGCGTTTCACCTGAAAGCTCAAACACATTCACCACCTCGATTTATTGCATGGGGAACATGAGATTTATTTCCCAGACCTGTGTTTGTGAATGAAAACTCGTGAAAATGATGACAAATTAGCTTAACTTTCCTGCTTTCAACTTCATCACAGCTAGTTCATGGGATTACAAACAGACCAACATGGTTCTGTTCTTTTCATGTACTACTTTTGTTTCACTTACCTGTGAGGGTCAAGTTTCAAGAAATGTGTTTCACTCAAAACCCATCTTGATTGAAATTTGAATTGTTTTGAAATAAAGTGTTGTTTTCTATGGTAATCTACGAAGTACATTCAACATTATAAGGACTATACAACGATTCATGCCTAAAGCATTTTCATCTCCCTTGCTGGTAAACTCATGGGTGCAACTCTGCCGGCTACACGCTGGCAGCTGGTTTTTGGTTTCATCGGCTGCCGGCAGTGCCGGTTTTTGAAAATTTTAGGATGAATAGTATGGTTTACTTTGTATGTTTTTGTTCCAGGAGAGGTTTTTTTTGGCATTTTAAATACTAAAATAGCTTCAGCTTCTGGGGGGCAAAGCCCCCCAGACCCCTCCAACGGGGCGCTGCCCCTGGACCCCAACTTTTGCAGGTTTTTGGAATTTTCCAGGTTGCACCCATGTAAACTTAGTTAATAAGACTTAGAGTCGGACTTAGAGTTAGATCTATAAATTGCAAACATTGGAAGAAGCTTGCATCATCGCCTCTTTCGTCACGCTTGTTGCTCCACGGCTTTCATGTTCAGCCATACGGGGGAAGGATTGGAAAGACCTGTCTCTTATCATATTCAAAGAGAACCGCCAGTCTCTCGTCACAGGCTAGCGATCTGATTGCAGTTAGCTAGCGGTCTAGACGCCCAGAGGCTTACGTGTCACTGAAGAGAAATGTGGGGGGGGGGGGGAGGAGGAGGGAGGGATGTTTTCTGAAGTAAGATGGGGTGGGTGGGGGAATGACTGTCAAGTCCTCATGAGATCAGTCAGACAATAAAATTGCCATGGCCAATACTTGACCTCATGTTCGCCTGCACGAAAAGCGAGAGGTGAATAGGATTGTTCTGCCCTGTAGTGTGAAGTAGGTTTGTTACCAGAGTTAGAAAAGACGTTGGGTGGTCTTCCATGTACCTGTCATAAAAAAAACCATCTAGGCGCTAGGCAGATGCGTTTGAGTGCAGATCTTTGTGAAGAGGTTGTTTAAATTATATTGTAAAAGTCTAAACCACTTATATGACTGGAAAGGCCATCTATTACCTCACCATATTCAGCAAACAGCTTGATTTTACATGAGGTAGTGTCTGTATACATGTACATTGGAACCTACAACACATGTGCAGACACCCCCTCAAAATCAAATTCACAAAAGCAAGGTTCTTACGTAAAAATAGACAAACAAACAAACCCAGCACAGCTGAAAGTAAAACGGAACACATTTTGCATGTCATTGGAAAGAACAATAAAATGTGTACCCAAAACAGTCAGATTTGTTTACCTATCTTGTTTAATAATATAAACAATGACGTTATGCTCTCAGAAGTCATTAAACTAGGCGGTGTTTGAAGCTGTTCTAGCGGGTAATGAGACAAAAACAGTACATTTCAGTAACTGCCTTCAAACTTTTGGAACTCTGTCAGTTTGTGCTCACGCATGTCGTATTTACATACCCAAACTTCCCTGTCCCTCACAACCAGCCCTAACCGCTTCAAGAAGAAGAGAGGGGAGGTGATGGGTTCTACTTCTTGGGAGTTTGACCACTAGATTAAAACTAATGTACATGTACCCCTATGTTTATTTATAAGCGCACATGTGTTTATTCTTTTCAGTCAGTGAAGCAAGCTAGTGCTTTGGCAGACACATGGCATTCAATTTCAAAAGGCCCGGCAATCTGGGTGGACCAGAAGCTACCCGCTTTTTGCCAGAGGATGAAGACACTATGGCATCCCTTGACCTCTACATTGAGACGTTGGAGGAGGTAAGGAACCTTATCAGTTAACCTTTAGGACGGGCGTGGTGGTAAGACGTCGGCCTCCTAATCGGGAGATCGTGAGTTCGAATCCCGGTCACTGCCGCCTGGTGGGTTAAGAGTGGAGATTTTTCCGATCTCCCAGGTCAACTTATGTGCAGACCTGCTAGTGACTTAACCCCCTTCGTGTGTACACGCAAGCACAAGACCAAGTGCGCACGGAAAAGAGTAGGTTATGGAAACACAAAAATACCGAGCATGCCTACTCAACGAAAGCGGAGTGAGCTGACTATGCTCTCAGAGTATAGTGTGGGGAACCCAAATGGGCAAACGAGCTCACACATAACCAGAAAATTCTGGAACGCTGAAGAAGAAGAAAGTTAACCTTTAGCACTCCATCAGTCCATGTATTTTTCTGCATTCTATCCCTTGCAGCCAAGTTATTCTTTATGATTGGAATCGTCAATTGGCTTTGAACTTGACACTGCCTGCATGAAAAAACCTCTCACTTCTATTTAAACAACACCATTGATGTGAAAGTGTGCATGTTGTTACAATAAACACTGAAGATCACGCAGTCATTTTGTATACTTTGTAGTTTCAACTGTTTGGTCTGTGAGTGTGAGAAGTAAACAGTATTAAATTAAATAAATAAACAACAACATTCGGATTCCTCACTAGCTAGTTTGAACTGTCTCACTCTCAGTGTCAGCCACATGTGTGCACTGAAGGAAACAACACCTTCCTTATAATGCAGAGACTTGGTACACTCAATCCTACAGTTCACAAAAGACAGTTGGCCAGAACAAATTGTATTTGTAAGGTGAATCATTGAATGTTTTATGTAACTTGTAAGGCCATTCAAAAGCAGAAAGACGCAAGAGATAAGGTTTTCATCTCAGTATGATTTACATCACAGCGCTCATTTCTGTGACTGGTAGATCCACCACATTGTCCGTAAAAATTGTGAAGAAAATAAATCTGCCTCTGACAAACCTTCAGGGATGTTTGCCATAAGTAATATCTCCAAAAACTAGACCAGGCAGTGTTTAAATGCAACCATATATTGATTGATGGATTTGACAAAAGTAAACTTAAAGCAATCTTATAAGGACCAGCATTTTCTGGGATTTCTCTGTGACAGTTATACTAATACAAGCTGTTTAACAGCAATGTTCTGAGAATCAGCATTTTCTTGGATTTCTCTGACAGCTTTAGTTCTGAGCTGAGCATAACACACACACACAAAACAAAACTGATACATATTAAATAGTATTACAAGCAATTTTTCTCCCATTGCAGGACAAACAAAAAGAGAAAACCTGGCTGCCACCAGCTTCCCCCTTTCATCAAAGTGATGGCACTTTAGACATCTATTCAGGACTAGATGATGGATGTACATCTGAGAATTCATCCAGGCTGCAAAAAACTGCCAGTTACAAGGTAAGACAAAGAAGTTAACCCATGTGCTTTTTGACGAGGTTTTGAATAAAGATTCATACATAATGTAAATCAATTCAGAAGACATGCACCCGCAAGGTGCCGGAATTCCGGTTTTTGAAAATGTCCACAGCCGGAAATTCCGGGTTTTCAATTTTGTAGTGAAAAAAAAAAAATCAGAGAAAAAAATCGCAGTTCGTTTCGCTCGGTTGAATTTTGACTAGAGATTCCGATCCGAGTTTTGAAGCTCTTTTGGCGGGAGGAGAGAATCTGGGCATTGCTAAAGCCGCCATTATTCTCGGTGGATGCAATTTGTCGATGCTAGGAAGTTTGTTGTGAAAACCGTTGCAAATTTTGCTTCAACATGCCGTACATCAGTGAGGATGACGATCCATCTAAGCTTGAGAAACTGGAGGCGGGTATAAAAAACAAGTGGAAGTGGGAATGGCTAGCAGAGAAGAATGACACAAACACAGAGCATCGAACTTCGCTGAAGAAGATACATTTTTTGATAAGTTTTTCCTGGACTTCTAAAACTGTATTGTTCAAGATCTACACTTTTTCTGTCAGTGTCATTTTGGAGGACTATCACCGACTACATATGGTTTAGTTTTAGGACTTCAACCACTGAAACATTTTGCTGAATCGTAACATGTATTTTCAGTTAAACTTAAAAAGCACTTGTATTTTCAAATGTTTTAATTTTAAGTATAACCTGGGGAGGCATAGCACCAATGACAAGATCTAAGAGTATAAAACAAGGGGATGTAAACGATATACATTTAGACAAGTGAGAGTTGTGCGGAACCAGTCGTAGCCCTAAGAGAATTAGAAGGATTGAAACGAATACTTAAACGCATTAAGTACACTTTGTTTATTAGATCTTGATTTGTTTTATTTTTTATACCAACTAACTGAGAGCATGGCTTAGTTTTAAAGATCAATGCATTATTGAATAGCTTACATATTGAGCGTTAGCTGCCTTTTCACGGTTGTTTCTGCTAAGTCAGCTTTGTTCGCTGACAGCAAATGCTGTAAGCTCTTACTCATATCATGTAGATCTCACCTATAACTGTTTATTTCCCAGGCTGATGAGGATTCTGGGAAAAGTTATGAAGATGGGGCCTGTCTTAGATCAACAGAGGACACAAGTGCAACACGAAGTTCCAGTTGTCAACCCAGGGCATTTTCTGCTCTGCTAGCACCAGACACTGAGAAAGGGAAAGGAAAGGCATCACTGCAAGTTGCCAGTAGCCCTGCCACTTCTCAACAATCACAGTTGTCTGCAGGAAAGGTAAAGCGCATACGATAACCCACATGCTCGCACATACCTCCATGTGCATGCACACACACATTTTTTGTTACATTATGAATTTGGATGTTTTCTTTATTTCTTCAGCTGGTTTATGAGATCACTGTTTCGGTATCAGTGTTTGGCTATTGAAAGGGATTATAATGCAGTCTGGACTCCAGTGTGGACTAAAAAAAATTTTTTTTAAAAGTGACAAGAGAAAAAAATCACATTAGGGAATTTACAAGTTACAACAGGCATGATATTTTTTGCCGCTATTTTCAGTGCTCCGGGGATTACTCTTGAGACCATTAAATTGCATGCTTTTGGGTGTTTTTTCCCCAAAAAAATTGTCTGATGGGCAGGGCATGCTTTTAGGCCTTTATAATTTCATGATCTCATGCCTGATATAAATGAACAAGGAAGCATACTCTAAAGAACCAATATTTCCTTTGCTGAGCAATAAGTGTTGTGTTGACAGACCTCAAGCAGAACCAGCGAGAGTGAGCCCGATGTTGTCCTGGCACCCACCAACAAGGACTATACTGACCTTTTGGACAAGTACAGAATCCTGAGGGGCAACATGCTGTCTCTGTTACGCACAGCGCAGAAAGAACTGCAGCTGAAAGTCGACACCATCACTGAGCTCAGGTGATTACACATACAATTTCATCAACGCTTTCAAAAAATTATTGCACCACCAGTTATGTCGATTTGTTGAGGCAGGTTGCAAAATGCTGAAATTTCTTTCAATTTGACAAAAACTTTGCCATTATTTGTCATGGTGAGGGAAAAGTGTAGCCATCAATTACGTGAAAATAAGGCATCTCACAGAAACTTTTTTGGTCATTTATTTACACTAAACATAGGAACAACAATAATGAGAATGTGTTTGTTAATTCAAACTTCCTGCATTCAAAGAGGGTAAGTGGGTTTGCTGTTGGTGATAGTTTTCTTGATTAAAGACATAGTTTTCTAGATAATTTTAAGACATCATGAGCAGTCTTTTGAGTCGTGGTAACATCATGAGTGAGCAATGCAAACACAAACCTTCAAAGATTGATGTGTGTAAAAGGATAATCACTTGTGAAGAATGCAACATTTGCTGATTCTGTCAATTGGTCCAGACAGTGCAGTTCTCTACAAGAATGCAGTTCTGACATCACATAACCCCTCAATTGTGGACATGTTTATGTTGCAGGAAAACAGTGGAGTCACATGGGGACAAGTCAGGGAGAAGAGAAGTCGCCACAGCTGATGTTGCCCACTCCTTTGTACAGACAGAACCCTTTCCTTATACGCTTGCAACCTCCAAGGACCCACAAACCAGTGCATGTGACAAGCGAGATGGAAAGAAACTGCAAATCACCAACACTGATGCTACTGTTTTGTCTGAAACTCCAGCACAGACTGATGCCATTGTGATCTCGGACAGATACCAGCAGACAGACATAGTTTGTTTCAAATCTTCATCCATACAAACTGCTTCCTGTATTCTCACGTCATCAGGGATGCAGACGGAACCAGTTGAAGTCCAGGTTGGGCCAGCAGTCCCTGACCCCAGTACAGTTCATGTAAGGTCAAGCGCAGAGCTCTATAGAAGTAAAGCTTTTAGCAAAAGATCTGTAAAATATAGCAGATCTGTCAGCTTGGATAGCTCTGTTGAGTTGTGTAAACCAAAAGTGTACAGTCTTGGACATTCTGACCAGGCAGCTACTTCAGGTCACAGGAGGCAGAGCGGCTTCCAGCGTCTGCAGAGCGTAACCTATGAAGACAAAGTAACTGAATTGGTATGTGATGATAGAAACCAAAACATGGAATGTGAAAGCTCTAACACTGACCCGGGTGCACTCACTTTCTCATCCTCTTCCATTGACAAAGAACTGCTGTCTGACACTCGTCTGCCTGAAAAGCACTCAGAAAGGGGCCTTACAAATTCAACAGGCATTCATATTGATGAGGAATCTTTGCTTCTCATGGACAAAGATAGTGCAGAATCCAACACGAGTGACAGCATCGGTCAACAGGAGGCTGTTTCACAGAAGACAGCTGACACTTTGGAGAAGGCAGATGTCCCCATGCTGCCAGTGAAGGAAAACATTCACAAACTGCAGAGCCCTCAGGAAAAAGCCCACAGCAACAAGACACGCAGACCATCCTCATCTCCAGAACATGTGGCCAGCCTTCCTCACACGGATAACCAGACTGCAGCAGAAGGAGATGCATGGAAGAGAAATCTCTTTCTTTGGGTTGATTATTCTCACAGACGTGTGTCAAGGCGCAAAGAGATTGATGCCTTCTATTTTGGAGGCCAAAGCCCAAAGGTGTACGATTGGGAAGGTGAAAGAGACGTTTCCAGATGTTTGGAGGAGGAAGTAGCGGAGAAGACTGATGTTCTTGTTGGCTGTCAAGGTGAAAGCCAGTCAGGTGTAAGTCCACCTCGTGCTGATGAAGACCATGTCCAAGATGAGGATACACCACAAGGCCAATGTGTAAAGTCTGCCGAAAATGGGGCGTTGTCAAACCAAAGCAAGCGAAAGAGAAAGAAAGCTAAGAAGGACAAACGTCGTTCTGGAGAGGATGGGGAAAAATCTGATGAAAAGAAAAAAGGGAAAAAGAAGCGAAGAGAAAGCGTTGTTGATGACGCCATGAAGTGCATGGATGAATGTCAAGAACAAAGAAAACTGGGTGTGGACGAGAGCCTGAAGAGTTTGCAGGAAATGTCTGCTTGCACATCTGAAGAAACTGATAACAAAGCTAATCACACAATGACTTTGAATCAGCCAGATTTGAGACCCTTATGTTCTGAGCAATCAACTACTAATTCACAGATGTGTGATATACCTTCAGATTCTGCTATGGCTATTTCCTCACAAAATCCTCTGTTCTCATCTGATGCTGAACTCGACATAAACCCTGGAGAGAGCAGAGTTCATGAAGAAAAAGAATGTGCTGCAAAAACTGGAGAGCTTTGCACCGTTGAAAGTGATATTAGCATTGACAGTAATGACACTGATGACACTAAAGCAGATAATAAATCACTCCCAAAAAGACGCCTTCTTTTTAACCACTCTGCAATGCAACCAGTTCTAAACAGCATCACTGAAGGCGTGGAGTCTATGCCTAGCGATGGGGAACGCTCTGAAAGTGAAACTGAGGATGTGATTGAGGATTTATTCCCTCTTGCCCAATCTCCCTCACATTGTTCTGTTGTTGACTCTAACAAAGGCAGACAAAACATTGAGTCAAGCGAGATGCCTTCGAGACAACCCCAAGCTTCTCCTGACCTAGGTCAGATGGAGTGTCATGGGTCTGAAAATCTGGGCAGTAATGGATCCCATTTCATAGCCACAGACAAAGCAGCGAGCATTATCAAGAGGAAAAGTGTTTTGGGCCCGTTTGAAGAGTCTACTGAACTGGACTCTGAGTCAGAGATAGCTTTTTCGTCCGGTGTATTTGGTCCTGTGATGTGCGATGATGATGATGATTTTGATACGTCCAAGTTGGACAAATTCAATGGTGGAACCAGTTGTCTTGAAGTAACTCCTGTGAAGGAGAGACCTACAAAAAGCAGCATTGTTACCACACCAAAAGTCATGGCCATGCTGGATGGGACACCAGAACGAAAATCATGCGCCAGAACGGCTTCACTTAGCAGTCCTAGCCTGATCTGGTCACCTGATAAAACTTGCTCTAACATTGTGGGTTTGCGCGAGCCTCTAAGCAGTCATGCTTTTCACACTTTGGCTGGCTTTTCAATCACTGCTGGATCAGAAGATACCAATATGTCAAATGCTAGTTTTGCCTCTGGGCTCCAGCATAAAATGCCTTCCACAGACATAGACCCTACTCCTCTGGCTTTGTGTACGGATGGCGAAGAGATTCCACAGTCTGTTGCAGAGGAGAGCATCTCTGTGGCGTCTAGAACCAGAACAGCTGTTGAGCCCACACTTTCAATGCACATGGACCAAGAAGAAAACGAACGGACAGTCACAACTCTCAGAAAAGTCAGCAGCAGAGGTGAGGAAAGGGTAGATGTTGAAGAGTATCACTATCAGTCTGATATGAACACGCCACTCTTTGGCTATCCATCATTAACCTCAGTTCACAAAGGGTCCTGTTTTCAGTACAAACGCACACCAAGGTTTCTGGCTTCTTCTTCATCATCATCCACCCTGGTGACCTCCGCCACATCTGCATCTTGTTCAGCCACATCTGTTGTTTCATCATCATCAACATCGTCAACAGTACTAGAAGTGCATCGGGCAGGTCACGTGGAAGGTCCAAATTCCACAGTAACATCTACAAGTATGGAGAATGTGCAACACACAGGTCCAGAGGTGCAGAACAAAACTCTTTCATACAGTTCCAAAGATGGGAGCGCTGGTTTGAGTTCAAGTTCTTCTCCATTGAAGCTTGTTCCCAGAGCTGCTTTCGACTCTGATCAGTGTCAGACCACAGAAGATTTGGATGACAGCCAGGAAGGTCTCACCCAGCCCGCTGGCCTTGAAGTCACTAGCATTTTGTATCCAGAAAACAACGGCAGCATTTCTAGAGCAAACAGACCAGCTTCAGCTTTAAAAGACAAGGACGGTCATCTGAACACCCCACAGTTTGCAGAAAAATTGAAGGATGGTTTGCTTGTACAGACAGTTTCAACCACTAACAATGAACCAGTGTCTGTCTATCCTGTGCAAGGCGTAGAAGAGAAAGCAAAAGACAACAACATTTTGTTCCAGAATGCTTCAAACACAGACAACCTTGAGGGCTCAAAAAGGGGGACATCAAATGGGATTGCTATTGCTGAAGATAGCTTGGAGGAGGGAGAGGTCAGAACTAACGATGGGTTTTCATCCACAGCAGACCTTGAGAAACCTGACCTTGCGCTGCACAGCCTAGCAGAGGTGCCAGAGTGTACAGATAATGACAATGCTCAGTTCACAGAACTCCGGGAGATGTTGCAGCACAAAGAACATTATCCAAGTGTGGAGAAGCCTATCTTTACCTCAGGGTCTTCAGACATAGTAGAGCTATGGCAGAAGGGCAGTCAGCCACTTGCTGCTGATTTCGCTGTGGATATTGAAGGTGTTTGTTTGAAAGGCGATGCAAGGAAAAAGAAGTGGGATAAAAAGAAGGAATCAAAGGGAGTGAAACTGTCCAGCACTGCAAAAAACACTAAGGACCTTACAAAGGAAGAGAAAGAAGAAGAAGATCTTAAACGACAGATCAGAGTCAGACAAGATGAACTTCGTTGCCTCATTATCAGTCAGCAAGATACTGGACAAGGCCTGCCACTGAAAAATAATCCTGATGCTGTTTTGAAAACTTACAAGATACCAAAAGTGGGCAAAAAGGGGAAGGAGGGGGAGAAAACTTCGGCCACTCAGGGGCACACTCAGAAGAGTGAATACAGAAAACCCACCTGTCGATCCAGAGCCAAATCTAAATACTCACAGGAGCCTTCCACAAGCACAGGAAACATTTTATGTGATGTTAATAGGCGCAACGCAGAGGGAGAATCGCATGCTGACAAGACCTGCAGTTTAACACAGTTTTCAGTACTATCTAAAAAGCGTCAACAAAGGCTAGACATCCAATCACAGGATGTTGAAACCTCTTCTGAAGGACCCCAAAACGCACCTGACAATATTGAGGGTGTAACCCATATCAGCTCGGCATGTGCAGAAGACTATCAAGACATTGACATTGAAGAAGATGCTGCCTCCCCGGCTGGAAGTGAAGTGTTGGAAACAGAACTGGATGGCAGTGGAAGAACAAGATTCTTCAACTATTTCCGAGATCCCTTCAAGCTGAGGCCGCAAGTGAAAGATTTTGAGGAAGACATAGACGATGAGTATGACAGTGATCAAAGTGGGGCGGGCAAGACAGAGGAAAGAAACAAAGACGGGGATAGGAATTTTGACCAAGTGGACAGAGAAGCAGGGCATGGTGAATGTCAGGATGGAGCATCTGAAAACACTAAAGGTGAAATGACAGAGAAGGGATGTCAGGATGAAAGGCAACAGCTTCCAGGTGCGGAGGAGGAAAATGAGATGAGTTCTGGAAGCGACAGTAAAGGCCTCAGCAGTGAGGGTGAGTGTGATAGAAGTGACGTCAACAGTGATCATGAAGCTCACACAATTGATATCTGCACAACAAGCCATACAAGAGTAAGGAGCGATGAAACTTATGTTGTCCACAAGAACAAAAAACAAACAGACCAGCTGTCTTTGGGGGAAATATCTGATTCTGATGACAGCGATGTTGAGCAAGTGCATGTAGTTGAAAGTGAGATAGCACAGCTGAGTCGGAGAAATCTAAGCAAACACTGCAGCAGCACCATTAATCAAGCAGGAAACTTGGCTGAGACGATCTCTGCGGATTGTTTAAGCCTGGATGCGTTTGGAGCAGGTGAAGGACACTTTCTTTCAGAACACACAGACATGTCAGCGAGGGAACAAAGGCACATACCAGAATGTCAGAAACAAATGGCCAAATCTGACCAAAGCAAAGAAATGATAGAACACAAAACAAGACACAACTCACAGAAAAGTTCTAGAGCAACGGTAACCTCTACTGTGACACACAAAAGCATGCTGGGTAGAGAAATGGCCACGGATGTCTTGGTATCAAAGACCAGTGAACAGTGCATGGGTGGAAAGAGATGGAACAGTTCCACATCTGACAAAACTGGTTGCTCATCTCATAAGGACAGACGAGGGAAGCAGCATGAAAGAAACAGCTTACATGCTGAAAAAGGTGCACCTAAGAAAAAAAGTAGTAGATCTCGATCAAGAAGCAACAGCGGATTGAGAGGAAGAGACTTAAGATTAAAACTGGACCATGCTCTGTCAGCTCCGAAAAGGAGATCCCCATCTTGCAGTTCAACCAAAGAGAATGGGAGGTCTTCCTCAGGAAGGCAGAGATCTGAACGACGTGGCAATTCTTGTGATGATAGAAAAGCCAACGATCGTAATCTGTCTCCTCACAACAAAAGAGGTAAACCACGTTTCCGGAGCAAAGGCAGAGAGCGGTCAAGGTCTGCGAGTCCATTCACATCACACCGCTGCTGCAAGAAGAGTTCTCTGTCTTCAAGAAAGAGATCTCCATTCCACAGAAGCAATAACAGTCGAGCGTTAACCACCAGACACCGCCGCATCAGTACTCTGTCTTCCAACAACAGCCATTCAAGAAGTCGAAGCAGAGAGAGGTTTGACAGTAGACGGAAGAGGCATCACTCCTCAAGATCACGGTCTCAAAGTCCAGCAAGACACAGAGAAAGGTGTTCTAGCCACACCGCGAAGCACAAGAGATCAAGGACAAGAAGCAGAGAAAGGGAGGGCAGACATACTTGTCACACTCACAGGGATCATGACCGTGACTATTCAACCCATACAACTGAAAGAAGCAGAAAGGAATGTGGTAGAAGTCCATCGCCAAACAGGCCACGTGACTGTCTTTGTGACAAATGCTCAGCATCGCATTCCCGCTCTGGTCTGTATTGTTGTAGTGGTCAGAAAACAAGGTCTCATTCACCCCTCCAAGGCCACCATCAGTGTCGCAACAGAAGAGGGGACTCACAAGATAAAGGACACTATGACCGACCTAAGGAGCGAAAAAGAAGGTCTTAGGGACATTTGGTGAAAGAACAGAAGTGTGCAGATCTGCTGTTTTGTACAAGGTGACATGATTTGCAATTATTATTGTCTCTAAATAGTAAATGCCTCCAACGTTTTGTATGGGACATGCAGTTGTTGTCAAAGTCGGTGCTCGTGAACTTCAAGACTGTCACCACTGGCTCCTAATCAAAATGAAGTCGTTGACAAGTGAAATATTTTCCCTGAAGAATATTGAAAATGTTAATAACTTTTGAAAGCTAAATAACATATTTGTTGTTATCTAAACAACAAAGTGACTGTGGTAAGATGAACAAAGTTAAAAAAACAAAGGAATACTGTACTCACCGATACAAGAACGAGACAAGACGGTACGAATTTTCGCTTATGGAAGCTTCATCAGGAAAAACAAGAAGACAAAAGACAACAAAAAGCAGACGCAACACGGAACTTCCCTTTTTTGCGTGTTTCCCCTCCATTTTCTTCCAAACCTTGTTCGTTCCGTGTTGCGTCTGCGTTTTGTTGTTATATTTAGTCAAAACTTGACTAAATATTTTAACATCGAGGGGGAATCGAAACGAGGGTCGTGGTGTATGTGCGTGTGTCTGTGTGTATGTGTGTGTGTGTAGAGCGATTCAGACTAAACTACTGGACCGATCTTTATGAAATTTGACATGAGAGTTCCTGGGTATGAAATCCCCGAACGTTTTTTTTTCATTTTTTTGATAAATGTCTTTGATGACGTCATATCCGGCTTTTCGTGAAAGTTGAGGCGGCACTGTCACGCCCTCATTTTTCAACCAAATTGGTTGAAATTTTGGTCAAGTAATCTTCGACGAAGCCCGGACTTCGGTATTGCATTTCAGCTTGGTGGCTTAAAAATTAATTAATGACTTTGGTCATTAAAAATCTGAAAATTGTAAAAAAAAATAAAAATTTATAAAACGATCCAAATTTACGTTTATCTTATTCTCCATCATTTGCTGATTCCAAAAACATATAAATATGTTATATTCGGATTAAAAACAAGCTCTGAAAATTAAATATATAAAAATTATTATCAAATTTGTTTTTTCGAAATCAATTTAAAAACACTTTTATCTTATTCCTTGTCGGTTCCTGATTCCAAAAACATATATATATATGATATGTTTGGATTAAAAACACGCTCAGAAAGTTAAAACGAAGAGAGGTACAGAAAAGCGTGCTATCCTTCTCAGCGCAAGTACTACCCCGCTCTTCTTGTCAATTTCACTGCCTTTGCCGTGCGCGGTGGACTGACGATGCTATGGTCTTTCTGCGTTGCATTGCGTTCAGTTTCATTCTGTGAGTTCGACAGCTACTTGACTAAATATTGTATTTTCGCCTTACGCGACTTGTTGTTATATTTGTTGTTGGTTTGTTGTGTTTTTGACTTATGTGTTTCCTCCATAGGACTATAATTGAGAAAATGTATTAACTGCTCATATTCCCGATGCATTTACTTTTATTATTTATAAAGGAAAACTATTTTCAGTTCTGAAGAATGTAAACTAGTAAATGGTTTATGTATTGTTATGGTCTGTATCATGTTTTAAAGCCATCTACCTAAGTAACGGTGTAACATACTTGCTAGTGCAAGTGATGCCGATGAGTGTTGTCTTTTATCAGAAAACAGCTGTGCTGCAATTTTGATTCTGTTGTGTGGCAACTTTGTCATACTCATAAGTTCAAAGGGCCGTTGTGTATTCAGTAGTTTAAGGTTTACATTTTTGCATTGCAACAGCAGTGTTGTTCTCTGCCTCGGAGGACAAAGATCAGTTGGACCTGGATTGAAAATAAGTACAGGTCCTAAAATGTCCTGGCTTTGTCCGTATGAAAATTGATGGTCAGAAGAACTCCTACATGTCAAAACTATTGGACTGTGGACTGGCCAGGGGTCAGAGCAAAGTTCCAGATCAAAACAGTTTGTCATCATTTTCATGAGTTTTCATTCATAACCAACTGGGGAATACAGGGTGACCCAAAATGAGTGCAACCCATAAAAGTACTCACAAATGCTACAAATGTGAATGGATTGAGTTTTTAACACACATCAACGTAAGATGATAACAATTAAGTTCTGAAAGTTGGAGTCATTTTGGTTGGGTGGTCCACATGTTAGCGACGTTGAAGGATATGCTCCAAATGTCCACCGCGTTGATGGAGACACTCTTGAATGCGCCGTAATTGTCCACCTGACCTTAACCCCCCCGATTTCTATTTGTGGGGTTATTTGAAAGACCACGTCTATGAGGACAACCCCCAGACAATCATGGACTTGAAAGCTGCAATAACAACAAAGATCAGGAGGATTCCAGGGGCAGAGTGTGTCCGTGTGGTGGACAATTTTGCATGGCGCATACAACGTGGTGGACATTTAGAGCATACCCTTCAATGTCGCTAACATGTGGACCACCCAACCGAAATGACTTGTTTAGATTATAATTCAAAGAGATAAAACCAACACAAATTACAACATTTTAATAATTCAACTTATTTTGTAACATCAAACTATTGCTTTGGTCAAAATGACTGTTAAAAAGAGGACACTGTTTGGCTTCTGTTTTTGACGGTGGTTTACTGCAGGTACATTTCACTTGTATGCACAAATGAGAAGAGAGAGAGAGTGTGTGTGTGTGTGTGTGCAGCGCACAATTCTAATATATAATACATAATGTTATGAATTTTTTATCTTAGTTTTTGGTCATTTTCAGTTAATTTTTTGGAAATTACTTTCTGCAGCCTTGGAAAGTAAAGTAATGGGCAGCAGCTGAAACCATGTCTGGCCTTCATATTTCTTGTCTGGCAGTGTGTGTGCATGTGTGTTCATTATGTCAATACTTGCATATATTTATATTAAAAATAGTTGTTACAAAGGCAATATATATGCAAACATTTCTGATCTTGATGATTTTTTTCACAAAAATGGTTCTCTCAAATTATGCATACACACACACACACACAAATGAGCTTTTGGGTTGCACAATTTTAATTCATTTTTCCAACAACTAACACTTCTAGCTTGTCAAAATCAAAATGTATTTCTCCAGCAAATATCACTTTGCGAGTGAACACTTACCAGCCATGATTCATACATATAATATCAGTGAGTTTCAGAGAACACAAAGAGATGAAGTGACACAAACAAAACAAAATCAGCTGCACATATTTTATTTGCTGTAAGCGCCATTGCTAGTTCTTGAATAAAGGTGTTCAAAGACAGATCAAACAAACTTGAGTACACCCACAGGGGCTTGTATCAACAACTTCAGCGCGTCGCAAATTAAAGTATCGTATCCTGTTACTATCGACTGATGGTTACAAGGTACAATACTTTGATAGACCTGTCCTGGCCCTAATTTTGATACCAGCCCCGACGGGCGTGGTGGTAAGGCGTCGGCTTCCTAATCGGGAGGTCGTGAGTTCGAATCCCGGTCGCTGCCGCCTGGTGGGTTAAGAGTGTAGATTTTTCCGATCTCCCAGGTCAACTTATGTGCAGACCCCCTTCGTGACAAGACAAAGTGCGCACGGAAAAGATCCTGTAATCCATGTCAGAGTTCGGTGGGTTATAGAAACACAAAAATACCCAGCATGCCTCCTTCGAAATCGGCGTATGCTGCCTGAATGACGGGGTAAAAACAGTCATACAAGCAAAAATCCACTCGTGCTAAAAACATGAGTGAACGTGGGAGTCTAAGCCCATGAACAAAGAAGATACAAGCCCCTGTGGCATACCTGACTGCCTTTGTACGGTAATCAACAACTATGTTTTTCAACCTACATGTACTTTAATAAACTCGGCAACCATATTATTGCCCCCATTTTCGTACCCCAACTAAAACATTCTCCACTTGCAAGGCAAGGCTATCGGACACACTTTTCGGATCAAAGATTTCTGTAATAGGTTTCACGTGACCGCCGCCGAAGCCAGTAAGGGTACCCCCAAAATTGACCTGACAAAAACGTCAGGAACCAACTCAAAAATCGAGAAAAATTCAGAATAGGCGCAACCTGGCAACTTACCAGGAGCAAGCCAAATCAGTTATCTATCCAGAACAGGTTGTTTTGTTTTGCTAACTTGCGTATCTCTTGTGTTATGTCATTTCTACTGATGCAGGTGTGAAGTGCACGAACAGTAGGCCGACTGAGTGGGATTTCATTCAAACGTGACAGGAAAAGTGGAGTAGACCAAACTGGATATTTTACCTTGGTCCCATCAGTTGTCATCATATTTATCCGCTCTGCCCACTCTACATATTTTTTCTTATCAGCACTGTCAGCACTGGATGCAAATGGGCTTTGTTTTAAACAATGTTTTATTTCCATTTACTTATACATGAAATCTACATACATTTATAAATATGAAAACAACAAGCCTGCGGCTTATGGTGGTGTTCAAACACATTTCAAATCCAAAATAAGTAAGCAAGGGGGGGGGGGGGGGTGGGGAGAGAGCATGAGAGGTTCTGTGTTTGTCTAAGTATGTCAATTGGGCTTTGACGGAAGGATCATGACAAGGGACCGACCCAGGCAATTCTATATACATGTACACTCTCCTGTGGTCTGTCACGTCCGAGTTTCCCCCGATCATGTCCTCAGTGCAGTTTCCCGGGGAAAGGCGTTGGCCCTGCTTGAGTGAAGATGATGGTCGATCATCAACAGTACCCTATAGTTGCACAACAGTTGCTCTGTCTTAAATGAAGGGAGTCTTAAAATGGAGGTAAGTTTACCGATCTTAGTAATCAGAAAATCTGAGAATGCAACGTCTTTAAGGAAGGGGGGGGGGGCTAAAAAAAGGAGGGGGGGGGGTAAACGAGGGGTTCCACCGTACGCATCATGTCTCTGACTGACGTCCCATCAGGCGTAAGTGCTAGCCGGAGCCTGAGGCTTGACAGGTGTGGGTCTGGCCGGCTCCTCCCCCACGCAGACTCCCACAGCCCAGGAGAAGGCGCTGACGTCTCAGGCAAAGGTGCTGGCCGGAGCCATAGGCTTGACGGGTGTAAGTCTGGTCCCTCCCCCACACATACTCCCACAACCCAGGAGCAGAAGCTGAACCAGCAGGTGCACCACCTCCAGCACGCCAAGAACAGACAAACCCAGCCACAGGGAGGTAATTCCTCCGATATCCGCCATCACCTGGACCCACTGTTCAGGACAGAAAGAGAATGACTTGAAAGCATGGATAATACACCTACCCAACACAACATTCAAGATTTGAATAATTTCACGTTCAAAGGCATATTTTGGGGTATTTATCGTGTATGGTGTCATCATTCTACACCCCAACACCAACCTTGGGCCGGGCTCTTAGGGCGATTTGCGGAGACAGGTTTATGTTCCCCAGAAGTATCCCTTTTACAAACACGGAGGCTTCATTTGATCAATATTTGTTGTTCATAACAGGGACAGTTTCCCTGTAAACATACGGACCTCATCTGTAGTATGTCTATACTCAACATCTTTGACCTTCAGTATCTACCGGCCGTGATCTACACTCACGGTTATGTAATAATGGAAAGTGAAATTCCATACTCCCATGAACTCCGACTGTACCCACATTTTAACAAAGAGTTTCCGTCGAAGCCGTACTGTCTTACTTGATTCTTTCACGATGACATCTATGTTGTGTCTGTCAACATCCCTGACTGTATCCACTTTGCTTTACGTATAGTAATGGGAAGTGAAATTCCATACTCCAAATGAACCAAAACAATGACTGTACCTAATCTTGTAGAAGTAATCTAATGGGTTCTGTCACATTTGAACAAATAAAGATAAACACATCGGGTTATGCAACATTTTGTAATGAGTGACAAAAACAGTTGGAAAAGTGCAATAAGAACTTGGAGCATGCAGAAGTTTGGGTTAAGTCGGAGGAAAACATGCCGGGAAAGAGCGATTAAAAGAATGGTCATGCAACCATTTGCACTGATTCAGGAAAAACAACAATGAAATAGTGTGTTGTGACACAGTCGAAAGAAAAACACTCGGCAGCAAAAGAAGCGGGACTTACATCGTTGGATTCCACAGTCTCGGTGACGTCACACCTCAGATCCTCAAAGTACACGTGCACCCGAACCTGGCCCGTGTGCAGTAAGTCCCCAAAGCCGCCTTCTTCTTCTTCTTCTTCTTCTCGATCGCTCAGAAAGCCGCCTTCAAAAACCTGCCTCCTACGACGAGCCTTTTCAGCCGGCAGAGAAACCGCTTCTCCTGTCGATTATACATACCAGTTTAGTCTAACTTGTTTTGCTACTTTGTTGCATGTGCACAATATGCCATTGCTTTTCTTTAAAAAAAATCAGTTCTGGAAAACTGTATTTGTTTGTTTTTGTATCAGCGACAAGTGTTCAGTATGTGTGTTGCATCGTGTGTGTTGTGTTTTTCTTCTCCAGTTCAGAATGTAGGCTAAAATTCATTATTACCGACGTCATCATCGTTGTTGTACATGTATCGTACATTTTGTTTTCAGCAACGGCACACTCATAACTCATAACATTTTATTGATCCAACAAAGGAAATTAAATTGGTCATCAGCACAAATAGGTCATTAATTAATAATTATAAAAGAATAAGAGAAGAAAATTCATAAAACCCATGATAAAAATATCTAAAGTAATTAATATATGTACAACTACCATACCCTATCAATGTCATCTATCTATACATATAATAAAAGAGAGTGTCTGTCTGTCTGTCTGTCTGTGGTCGCCATACCTCTGAGATGGCAAGAGGCAGGAACAATATAATAAAAGAGAGTGTCTGTCTGTCTGTCTGTGGTCGCCATACCTCTGAGATGGCAAGAGGCAGGAACAAGATAGTGTGCACGTACACTCCCTAGGTGCCGCAGATGTGCACCTGGGTTTTAGTTTCTTGATTCATTGTTTCCTTTCTCAGATTATGAACCTCCCATTTATTGAATACAGCCTATATGGTGCAAGACCAGTTCAGTGCCTACTGTTCACCTGTAGCAAGCACATCATGCCAGTGATATTAGAGACTCGCTGTTGCTCCTATGAGGGGAAGAAATGAAGAATGAAAAATTAACTGGACAGTTCCGGAAATTTCTAGAAGGTAAGGGAGATAACTCTTTTTTGTCTGTGGTCGCCATACCTCTGAGATGGCAAGAGGCAGGAACAAGATAGTGTGCACGTACACTCCCTAGGTGCCGCAGATGTGCACCTGGGTTTTAGTTTCTTGATTCATTGTTTCCTTTCTCAGATTATGGACCTCCCATTTATTGAATACAGCCTATATGGTGCAAGACCAGTTCAGTGCCTACTGTTCACCTGTAGCAAGCACATCATGCCAGTGATATTAGAGACTCGCTATTGCTCCTATGAGGGGAAGAAATAAAGAACGAAAAATTAACTGGACAGTTCCGGAAATTTCTAGAAGGTAAGGGAGATAACTGTTCACCTGTAGCAAGCACATCATGCCAGTGATATTAGAGACTTGCTATTGCTCCTATGAGGGGAAGAAATGAAGAATGAAAAATTAACTGGACAGTTCCGGAAATTTCTAGAAGGTAAGGGAGATAACTCTTTTTTGTCTGTGGTCGCCATACCTCTGAGATGGCAAGAGGCAGGAACAAGATAGTGTGCACGTACACTCCCTAGGTGCCGCAGATGTGCACCTGGGTTTTAGTTTCTTGATTCATTGTTTCCTTTCTCAGATTATGGACCTCCCATTTATTGAATACAGCCTATATGGTGCAAGACCAGTTCAGTGCCTACTGTTCACCTGTAGCAAGCACATCATGCCAGTGATATTAGAGACTCGCTATTGCTCCTATGAGGGGAAGAAATGAAGAATGAAAAATTAACTGGACAGTTCCGGAAATTTCTAGAAGGTAAGGGAGATAACTCTTTTTTGTCTGTGGTCGCCATACCTCTGAGATGGCAAGAGGCAGGAACAAGATAGTGTGCACGTACACTCCCTAGGTGCCGCAGATGTGCACCTGGGTTTTAGTTTCTTGATTCATTGTTTCCTTTCTCAGATTATGGACCTCCCATTTATTGAATACAGCCTATATGGTGCAAGACCAGTTCAGTGCCTACTGTTCACCTGTAGCAAGCACATCATGCCAGTGATATTAGAGACTCGCTATTGCTCCTATGAGGGGAAGAAATGAAGAAAGAAAAATTAACTGGACAGTTCCGGAAATTTCTAGAAGGTAAGGGAGATAACTCTTTTTTTGTATCCAAACAAAGGAGGTAAAGCTAATGATAATGGGATAGCGAGCGTCTTAAATTGCTACAGGGCTCCGCTTACTCCCGGGCGAAGCCGGGCTTAACTGTTAGTTGTAATTGTTATGAGCGGCACCACACCATTAACGTCATCATTTCCGCCGTCGTCGTAAGTGTCACTGAATGTGTATTTGGTGTTTAACGTCGTTTTCAACCGTTCAAGGTTATATCGCGACGGGGTGTCACTGAATAATGTCACATCAATCATTGTCATCATCATCATAAGTGGCATCAATAACACCACACCGTTACTGTCATCAGTCATTGTAGTAGTCACCATGTGTCATCAGTAGTGCCACACCAGCACTGTCATCATTAGCCTTCGGCGTCACCAGCAGCGTCATACCATGACCGTCGTCATCGTCATCACTACACCATCATCATCCATCTGCCGTCGTCGTAAGTGTCACTGAATAACGCCACAACAATTATTTTCGCTGTCATCGTCGTAATCGTCATCAGTAGTGCCACGCCATTATCTTCGTCGTCGTCATCGTTAACGTCATCAGTAGCAGCACAGGGCCATTATTGTCATCATTCATTGTCATCGTCAGTATAAGCGTCATCAGTAACATCACACTACTATTGTCATTGCTCATCGTCGTCACCATAAGTGTCATCATTAACATCAAACCATTAGTGACATCAGACATTGTCGTCGTCACCATAAGTGTCATCAGTAACATCTCGTTATTACTGACATCAGTCATTGTCACCGTCACAATAAGTGTCATCAGTAACATCACATTATTACTGACATCAGTCATTGTCACCGTCACCATAAGTGTCATCAGTAACATCACATTATTACTGACATCATCAGTCATTGTCACCGTCACAATAAGTGTCATCAGTAACATCACATTATTACTGACATCAGTCATTGTCACCGTCACCATAAGTGTCATCAGTAACATCACATTATTACTGACATCAGTCATTGTCACCGTCACCATAAATGTCATCAGTAACATCACATTATTGCTGACATCAGTCATTGTCACCGTCACCATAAGTGTCATCAGTAACATCACATTATTACTGACATCAGTCATTGTCACCGTCACCATAAGTGTCATCAGTAACATCACGTTATTACTGACATCAGTCTTTCTTTCTTTATTTGGTGTTTAACGTCGTTTTCAACCACGAAGGTTATATCGCGACGGGGAAAGGGGGGAGATGGGATAGAGCCACTTGTCAATTGTTTCTTGTTCACAAAAGCACTAATCAAAAATTTGCTCCAGGGGCTTGCAACGTAGTACAATATATTACCTCACTGGGAGAATGCAAGTTTCCAGTACAAAGGACTTAACATTTCTTACATACTGCTTGACTAAAATCTTTACAAAAATTGACTATATTTTATACAAGAAACACTTAACAAGGGTAAAACTAAAAGGAGAAACAGAATCCGTTTGTCGCCTCTTACGACATGCTGGGGAGCATCGGGTAAATTCTTCCCCCTAACCCATGGGGGGTACTGACATCAGTCATTGTCACCGTCACCTCGATAAGTGTCATCAGTAACATCACATTATTACTGACATCAGTCATTGTCACCGTCACCATAAGTGTCATCAGTAACATCACATTATTACTGACATCAGTCATTGTCACCGTCACCATAAGTGTCATCAGTAACATCACATTATTACTGACATCAGTCATTGTCACCGTCACCATAAGTGTCATCAGTAACATCACATTATTACTGACATCAGTCATTGTCACCGTCACCATAAGTGTCATCAGTGACATCACATTATTACTGACATTAGTCATTTTCATCGTCACCATAAGCGTCATCAGTAACATTACATTATTACTGACATCAGTCATTGTCACCGTCACCATAAGTGTCATCAGTAACATCACATTATTACTGACATCAGTCAATGTCTACGTCACCATAAGCGTCATCAGTAACATCACATTATTACTGACATCAGTCATTGTCAACGTCACCATAAGTGTCATCAGTAGCACCACGCCATTACTGTCATCCCATCTTCGTCGTCGTCGTCGTCATCTTAAACGTCATCAGTAATGCCATTATTGTCATCACCACAAGGGTCATCAGTAGTGCCACATCATTACTGTCAAAATTCATTGTCTTCCTCACAATAAGTGTCATCAGTCAACGTCACAATAAGTGTCATCAGTAGCGCCACACCACTACTGTCATCATGCACTCATCTTTGTCGTCACTGTAAGTGTCATCAGCACCTACCACACCATTCCCATAATCATCAGTCGTCAGCACCGTCGTAAGTGTTATCATCAGCACCAAACCATTATTGTCATCACCACACCATGATCATCCATATCTTCCATACTACCACCCTTACCATCATTATCATCGTCGTCGTTATCGGCCATACCATAGTATTACCATCTTTGTCGGCACCACCACCACCACCCCGACCACCCCCACCATGGTGGTGATGAGTAGCAGCAACACTACCACCGTTGTCATTGTCGTTGTCACCGGCCTCGCACCACCATCGTTACAATCGTCGCCATTATTACCACAAAAACAACCCCCACCACCACCATTATCGAAAACATCAGCAGCTGCAGCACTACCACCATCACCATCCTCATCACCACCACTACCGCCTTCACCGTCACAACCGCCATTATCATCATCCCATCAATTTTGGGGTCAGAATCAAGCAAGTCGTGACTAAATGTGTAGGCTAACTCTTTGCGGTCCATGGTTTATGCTGACCTTCACCTTCAGCTTGACCATTGGCTGGCTCCCGTGGGAAAATGATGTCCGGTTGATCCTCACTGGTCAAGCCGCTCATGGAAAAACGTGTGGAGTATGTCGTCACGCTTGTCAGAATAAAGCACCACGAAAAGATTCAGGGCACGTTTTACGTCCATAGACTTGGCTTTTTGTTCAAATAGAGAATACTACATGGCTTGCTGTGTCGTACCAGATTTACACGAGTTTTTTTTTTAAATATTGAACTGCGAGCGAAAGCGAGCTGTTCACTATTTGAACAAGAAGGGCAAAGCCCATACGACTCACATGCTTGACCTTGACCTTTACATGACCTTGACCTTCAGCTAAACCTAGCAATGACATCATACACCAAGAACTGCTTTACACATTTTCCAACCAAAATACATGTGACCGTGACCCAAGGTCAAGGTCATCCAAGGTCATGCAACACAAAGCTGTTAATTCAAGACATAGGAAGTACAATGGTGCTTATTGGCTCTTTCTACCATGAGATATGGTCACATTTAGTGGTTCACTACCTTATTTTGGTCACATTTCATAAGGGTCAAAGTGACCTTGACCTTGATCATATGTGACCAAATGTGTCTCATGATGAAAGCATAACATGTGCCCTTCATAATTTTTAAGTTTGAAACAGTTATCTTCCATAGTTCAGGGTCAAGGTCACTTCAAAATATGTATACAATCCAACTTTGAAGAGCTCCTGTGACCTTGACCTTGAAGCAAGGTAAACCAAACTGGTATCAAAAGATGGGGCTTACTTTGCCCTATATATCATATATGGGTGAGGTATTAAATCTCAAAAACTTCAGAGAAAATGGGAAAAATGTGAAAAATAGCTTTTTTTTTTAGACATTTATGGCCCCTGCGACCTTGACCTTGAAGCAAGGTCAAGATGCTATGTATGTTTTTTGGGGCCTTGTCATCATACACCATCTTGCCAAATTTGGTACTGATAGACTGAATAGTGTCCAAGAAATATCCAACGTTAAAGTTTTCCGGACGGCCGGACGGCCGGACGGACGGGGGGGACGGACGGACGGACGACTCGGGTGAGTACATAGACTCACTTTTGCTTCGCATGTGAGTCAAAAAGCAACGAGTGTAAATCTGGTACGACACAGCAAGCCATGTAGTATTCTGTTTATCCTACATACTGTACTTACGTGTATTTTACTGAAAATGTCTTGCAGTCGAGGCAGCTAAATTGAAGACGCTTGTTTTGGAACCTGATCGATCTCTTCTAAAGCCTCGTGCAATCTATTACGTCAAAGCAAAGAAACGTCACTCTGAAAGTGTGGCGTGACGTGTTAGTTCTAAAGATTCATCGAGGGTAATTAGCGAGCGCAATTTTTTTTCTAGAATGACGTTTGTCTCGGTGACTTTGGCATCATAAGCAGTGGAAAAACAGGTCCCTGCCAGAATTGCTTGACATGACCTCATTTACATGATATACACACGTGTGATTTGAACGATTATTATCTGCTGGGTGTCTATCTCACGTATGTAGGATAAATGTTCTTATCATTCCAAAAGTTACATGATATGATCAAGTTTGGTTTGGAAAATGGTACACGTTTCCCACTTCAGAAATGCCTTTTATTTTGCAGAACTTTTTCAAGTAATTGTTAATATCAGCACTCCCTTCCTCCACTCCCTTTGCCGAAAGTTTGTTAGTTTACGTTATTTAGTGGTGCTTTGCATCTAAACAAAGGTCCTCATCAGGACCCCATTAAAACAGGAATTTGGCAGCAAAAATGCAACAACAACAAAACAAAACAAACAAGAGGCGAAGCCTTCAAGGCTCACGTAAGAAATCGACAAACAGTAACACAAACTCAATCACTCCGTCACACATACACACATACACACACACACACACACACACACACACACACACACACACACAGTAAGCATAGGTGACACTGTGCAAGAAAGCGAGACACTAGATCTAGATCTGTCTGTCTGCATGTAGCCTACTTACACAAGTTACAGGGACACGACTGCCAACTAGTCTCGGCCCGCTCAAAATAACAATGACCGAGACTTTCAGTAATTCCTTCGCGTGACGTCTAACCCTCTTACGTCATAATGTGACGTCTTCAAATGACGAAATGTTAAAGTTTCTACCACAGACATACACACGCACGCGCACACGCACGCGCACACGCACGCACAGACAGACAAAGTTACGATCGCATAGGCTACACTTACGTGAGCCAAAAACTCGCTGACCCACATGCACTCTCGGATACTCACCAACCCTAGTCATATATTATCATAGACTCCCAAAACAATCACACAACCATCAGTTTCTAGTCACAGACACTGTCAGGAGTTTACAGACAATACAAACACCCTTTCGTTTAAACATTCACCGCTTGAGATCATCCTAGGTGCCCTCCGTGAAGAGCGAGCATTTTTCAAAGAACGCATTTTTGCGTGGCCAGCCGGATTTTCTAGTACCATAATCGGACGTCTCGTTTTGGCGCTAGAACTAACTTTTAAAATCTAAATAAATTGAAACATTCTTAAAATCATAAATGATTTATTTTTTCATCAAGACAAGATCAGTACAATTCGAAGTTTTGAAAGTTTTAAAAAAAAGGAGCCCGGAAGCAGTTTAAGCAAGGTCGTGTTTCCCAAAGCAGGCGAATTTTCTGCATTGCGCTTGCTCCGCCTTTGAAGGCAACCGCCGCCGATACTTGCAGTTCGTGTGACTCGCAGCCGTTTGTTGCGTTTTAGATTGAGAGGTACACAATAACGTGCCGCTATTGCAGATATACAGCCAGTCGCATTGAAATCACAAACTGACGACTAAATTGTGAAAAGAATGAAAGTGGATCACACGGGTTCACGATGGCTGAGGGGTTAGATATAAAACCACGAAATCTGGTGGCGAGTGTGGTTTCCGCGAGCTAAATAGCCATTCAAACGAACTGTGTCACTTTGCCTAATGCTATTAAATGCTATTGCAAGTGTGTTCCATAAGGTTATAACTTTTTACATGAGAAGATTTAAATCGTTTTTTAAACCATTTGAGACAGACTGGGGCTTTAAGCTCTCCGGGTTATTACCTGCATCGCGGCACACACTCTTTCTGACACGGAAGATCGCCATTAGCGTATGTCCGTATAACATCACGGAGACACCTCTCTGAAACATATGTCAATATTGCTATTTCATGTTACCTAGACTTCCATTGGTCAATTGGGCAAACTGAGCTCATTGCAAAAGTGATATCGACGACATTTCCGTCGATATCAGTTTTGATATCAACGACCTCTTAATTGCTTCCCCACTTCAAAAACAAAGACCCCTAAATTTAAAAAAAATAAAAAGTATATATATATGAAAATGTAATTATCCCAGAATTAGTTGAGCATGTGACTAATTACTTTTTGAAAGAAAAACCATTGGGAAATACTGGAAAGTGAACAAAAAGAAATAATAATCAGAGGGAGCCAAAACTGAGACAAATACTTTTGTAATTTCTTTACAGTGAATACACAATGTCCAGAGAAATAGCAATATATATATATATAACATTGACGGACTGTGTGATGATTATATTCTGCTATTGGTCTGTTTCGACAGTGATATCAAAATCTGGACCTACGCTCATAGCAGAAGATATCATCACACAATCCGTCAATATTGGGTAATATTGCTATTTCATATGTTACGTGGATTTCCATTGGTCAATTGGGCAAAATGGAGCTCATTGCAAAAGTGATATCGACGACGTTTTGATATCGACGACCTCTTTATTGCTTCCCCACTTCAAAAACAAAAACACCTGAATTTAAAAACAAACACATATATATATATATATGACTAAGTGCCAAAAGGTGCTCACAGAACAGAAGACGACTTTGTTTTACAATAAAAATGTTTCTAAAAACGTGTGTCTGCTGAAAATTGGTGTGTGTGTGGATGAATGTGCGAAGAGATAGTGGACATAATTTCGTGTGTCTGACTTGAACGGTTTTGAAGTTATCTTTGTTTAAAGTCAAAAATAACGCCAAAACCGGCCATCTGAAAAAGGACATCGTGATACCTCGTGTTTTGAATATGCCACAGAAAAATAACAAGAAGCACAAATGAATTGCATTTAGTTTGATTGAATGCCTGAAACATCGCTTTACAGACGAGACCAAACGTCAAATCTAAATCTCGAGAGAATTTTTTTTTTTCGATAACCGAATTTTAAGGTGTCGCACGCAAGATGATTCGTCATCACGGCATACATTTTTCAATCGCAGATATTTACTAAATTTCTTTTTCAAAAACTCTGGAATTGATGTCGACACGTCAAGCGATAACGGTGTATCAAACTGCTGTCTTTCAAGTAATCCAGCAAAGACTGCAGAACTTTTGAACAGCATTTTTGAAAACGATTTGAAAATTTCGTCATATCTTGCGTGCGACAAAATGTTCGGTAATTAACGGTTATTTTCTTTTAAAAACAAAATTTACATGTACAAAGATCTACTTCATTTACGGAACCACGTGACACATTCTGTGTTCAAAATTTGTGAAGAAATCACGAACCACGATTGCGCTATCAAGTGTTGAAATTATGTCGTCAACATCTTTTCAGATCTTGCGTGCGACACCTTCTTGCGTTCAACATAAAATGTCACTACCTTATCGAGTTTAATGGGTAAAACTAACTATTTGTTGTCTTAGTTTAATCTTCTTAATTAAAAGCGTAATAAAACCGAACTTCTAAGATGAATTTTAATTGAGATTAGCGAAAGAGCCGGCACGCAAGTCGACCTTAAAGTAAAAGAATGATAACACGAGCGTTTGTCGTGTTGTCTTGCGTGCAACACATTGTCCAAAAAGGAAAATGTATATTTTTCTCAGACGTTTTTTAAGTTGAAACCTTGAAACTTCACACACATTTGGGGTTTAATCGCCCCCATGCATGGTAAAAGTCTTGTTGACCCTTGTCAGATTTCAAGGTCACGGCTGGGTCACATGTGGTTCAGAAAACGGATGAAACATATTTTTTCAGAGATTTTTGAAGCTAGAACCTTCAAACTTCAAACAACGCTTTTGCTTAATGATTGTTCAACATGGAGAATTCAAGGTTGATCCTTGAGAAATGTGAAGGTCATAGCAGGGTCTCGTGTGGGTAAAAAAAAAACATAACCTTTTTCTCAGAGTTTTTCAAAGCAAGAACCTTGAAAGTTCACATTTTTGGGCTTAATAGCCTCCATACACGGTTAAAGTCTTGTTGACCTTTGTCGAATCTCAAGGTCACATGGGCAAATCAAAAACACGAAAATGCATCATTATCTCAGTTTTTTTTAAAGGGAGAGCCTTCAAACATCACACAACTCTCAACTCCGACTTAAAGAAGTTAAGGTAGATCCTTGTCACATGTCAAGGTCACAGAAAGGTCTCGTACGGGTAAAACAAACAAAACAAACAGATAATATTCATTTTTTCAGCTTTGTTGTTAGCTAGAATAGAGGCACATGCCACCATTCCATTCAACATGACTCATAGAAATGTATGATGTATGACGTAATTGCATTGTGTGTAATGACGCGGCTGCCTCTGTAGTTATTCCAGCCTTTGAAGAAATGGCGTTTTTCCTTGCTTGGACACATTTTTCCTTTTCTTGGATGTTTCAGGAGTTTGGGTGAGTTTGGTGTATATGGTTGAACACAATTTAAAATTTGCATAAAAGTGTATTAAAATAAACAGTGGTAGCCAGTCTCACCTGTTGTGTCGACAATTTAATCTCTTTTGTGTGACCTCAACTTGACCCCTCTGAATGCTCTCAATCATGGAAATTGACCACACTTTGATTATAACCAAACAACATCAAAACTTTGGAATGTGTGAAGTTTCAAAGGTGTTGCTTAAAAGGCGTTCGTGAAAATGACAATTGTATGTGTCTGACTTCAATGCGACCCCGCTGCGACCTTGACGTTTGATTTTATCAACCAGACTTTCATCATGTGTGAATGACTTCAAACACTATAAAACTAGTTGAAGAAATTGACAATTTTTCAAAGTTTAAGCCAGATGGCACTGCTGTGACCTTGAAATTTGACAAACATTAACCAGGCGGTCACCTTTTTTAGAAAATATCCTTAAAGGATCTTTAACCTTACTGTGACCTTGGAATTTGATGAGGTTTAATTTAACTTGCGTAGTGTGCCAAGTTTCAAGGCCCTAGCTTCAAAAACATATGAGAAAACCTCATTGAAAAATGTATATGTTTGACCTCAACGCGACCCTGCTGTGACCTTGACTTTTTCAACCAGACTTTAATCGTGTGTGAACATTATACACTAGAACTGTGTGTATTTTCAAAGCTCGTGCTATAAACGCGCTGAATAAATTGAAAATATTCCACATTTGGACCAGATGTGACCCCGCTGTGACCTTGAACTTTGACAAAGATTAACAAGCAGGTCACTTTTAATGAGGTTTTATAAAAATGCTGAAAGTATGTGAAGTATGTAAAGTCTAACTGATCTAGTATTAAAACATGTAAGACGTGACAACGACAATTTTCCAGTTTGCAAAGGAAATTTAACCTCGCTGTGACCTTGAAATTCAATGTTGTTTAATGTGATGTGCACCATACCTGGAGGTCATTATACTTTGGTTGTGTGCCAAGTTTCAAAGCCCTAGCTTTAAAAACGTGCGAGATAACCTTAATGCTATGACTCAGTGCCGTTTTGAATGATATAACGAACAAAATTATCGTTATTTGTAAAATCATTTGGGTAAATTTATCTTTTCTTTTCGTAATTGGGTTCCAGCATCTGTTGTCTTAACAAAAATCACAATATCAGTCGTGTTTGTCAACTTTTATTTTTTAGCCCCTTTGTCCGCTTTTCGTGCGCACCTTTTGGCACTTAGTCATATATGAAAATGTAATTATCCCAGAATTTAGTTGAGCAAGTGACTAGAGACTTTTTGAAAGAAAAGACATTTAAAAAAAACTGAAAAATACAAGAAAAGAGTAAACAACAAGTCGCGTAAGGCGAAAATACAACATTTAGTCAAGTAGCTGTCGAACTCACTGAATGAAACTGAACGCAATGCAACGCAGCAAGACCGTAGGCGTATACTCGTAGCATCGTCAGTCCACTGCTCACGGCAAAGGCAGTGAAATTGACAAGAAGAGCGGGGTAGTAGTTGCGCTGAGAATGATAGCACGCTTTTCTGTACCTCTCTTCGTTTTAACTTTATGAGCGTGTTTTTAATCCAAACATATCATATCTATATGTTTTTGGAATCAGGAACCGACAAGGAATAAGATGAAAGTGTTTTTAAATTGATTTCGAAAATTTAATTTTGATAATAATTTTTCTATATTTAATTTTCAGAGCTTGTTTTTAATCCAAATATAACATATTTATGTTTTTGGAATCAGCAAATGATGGAGAATAAGATGAACGTAAATTTGGATAGTTTTATAAAAAAATTTTTTTTTACAATTTTCAGATTTTTAATGACCAAAGTCATTAATTAAATTTTAAGCCACCAAGCTGAAATGCAATACCGAAGTCCGGGCTTCGTCGAAGATTACTTGACCAAAATTTCAACCAATTTGGTTAAAAAATGAGGGCGTGACAGTGCCGCCTCAACTTTCACGAAAAGCCGGATATGACGTCATCAAAGACATTTATCAAAAAAATGAAAAAAACGTATGGGGATATCATACCCAGGAACTCTCATGTCAAATTTCATAAAGATCGGTCCAGTAGTTTGGTCTGAATCGCTCTACACGCACGCACGCACACACACACACACACACACACACACACACATACACCACGACCCTCGTCTCGATTCCCCCCTCTATGTTAAAACATTTAGTCATAACTTGACTAAATGTAAAAAGGAATAATAATCAGAGGGAGGAATATGGAACAGTACTTTTGTAATTTCTTTACAGTAAATACAAAATGTCCAGAGAATTAGCAATATATCTAACATTGACTGACTGTGTGATGATATCTTCTGCAATTGGTCTGTTTCGACAGTGATATCAAAATCTCGACCTCCGGTCTCGATTTTGATATCACTGTCTCAACAGATCATAGCAGAAGATATCATCACACAGTCCGTCAATATTGGGTAATATTTTTTGTTGGTCATCAAATTGGAAAGAAGAAGCTGTACATTCAAATTTCGGGGGGGGGGGGGGGGGGGGGGAGGAGTAAGTATTGCCCACTGGTATAGGAAAACAGATAGAGAACCAGCACGAGTGAAACAAAATTGGAAGTCAGTATGATAAAACAATGGGTACAGTCAGCGTGGCAGCCAAAGGGGATTGTTTGCAACACATTACGCATTGCAGTAGGCTATGTCAGAGCGCGCGCAACGAGTTGGCGATCCTGTCAATATACACATCTATGGTTCAATCTAATCTGAGATCTCGCACACACTACCGTCGTGGCAAGCCGCATTCAATCTTGAGACCAGAGATAAACTATATGTATGTCTTTTTAATGGTACACGAATAGGCATCTCTAGTAAGATGGGTTCCATTTTCATAAAAGCATGCCGATCCGTTGTTTTCTCCCATATGAAACATGCATAGCGCGTCATTAGTGGCCTGTGAACCAAACACTGTACATTGTAGTTTCTTTGTGTGAACGTGGGAAGGAAAATAGCCGCCGCGGTGATGACGTCACATGATAACAACGAATAAGAATATTTTGTTGAACTGATTACATCCTGCGGTTTGCAGTGGATTTTTATATTTAGTCAAGTTGACTAAATATTTTAACATCGAGGGAGAATCGAAACGAGGGTCGTGGTGCATGTGTGTCTGTGCGTGTCTGTGTGTGTGTGTGTGTGTGTGTGTGTGTGTAGAGCGATTCAGACTAAACTACTGGACCGATCTTTATGAAATTTGACATGAGAGTTCCTGGGTATGAAATCCCCGAACGTTTTTTTCATTTTTTTGATAATTGTTTTTGATGACGTCATATCCGGCTTTTCGTGAAAATTGAAGCGGCACTGTCACGCCCTCATTTTTCAACCAAATTGGTTTTTGGTCAAGTAATCTTCGACGAAGCCCGGACTTCGGTATTGCATTTCAGCTTGGTGGCTTAAAAATTAATTAATGACTTTGGTCATTAAAAATCTGAAAATTGTAAAAAAAAAATAAAAATTTATAAAACGATCCAAATTTACGTTTATCTTATTCTCCATCATTTGCTGATTCCAAAAACATATAAATATGTTATATTCGGATTAAAAACAAGCTCTGAAAATTAAATATATAAAAATTATTATCAAAATTATCAAGCACTATACTACATGTTATCTTAAGCCTAAACAATTTTGCCAGGAAAGACCCTTTTGTCAATCGTGAGATCTTTAACGTGCACACCCCAATGTAGTGGAGAAAGAGAAGACATTAAAGGGATACGCCTGTACCGGCCCCCCTCCCCCCAAAACAGACTGTCTCAAATCGCCCTTAGAGCCCACATTTTGTTGGAGGGGTACCACACTCCGTAGGCATACCGCACAATTATTTAACATGCCGCGTTGGGGTCATCTTCAAAGACGGTATATGCTTCGCATCGTCCTACTTTTGTTTACCCCTGACAGTAGCGAAAATAACTCTGTCGGGTTTGTATGCGTTCTGAAAGAGTGAATACCCTTGCTTTAAGTGAGACAAACAATCCACGGGCCAATCACTAGCCGAGGGGTGTGTCTGAAACACGTGGACAAGGTGCACAAGGGTACTCACTCTTCACAACCCATACAAACCCGACAGTTATTTCTGAACATCGTCTATCTATATTGCTTGAGGACAGTTTTTATTGTACAAAATTTAGTCAACTTCCGTTTCCTCACTTTGCTTCGCAACTTAAATTTCCAGGCATTGATACAGATAGCTTACTTGTGCATTTCTGTGTATTCAATTGCAAAGCACCGTCAATGCGGAGTCACAACACACACATGTGTACGTGTTTATGATAAAATGTACAGTCTCTTTGATTGTTGGGTTGCTGTTATTGATCATATTGAGTTGTTGGAGTTTTTCCATGTTTTGATATGAATTCAGAGACTGAAAAAAATAGGACAGACCGCTGTGTCAATTTTCTGTTTTTTTTATTTTGACCCCTACCATGTTCTAACGTCTCCCAGATCAACACACCATTACTAATCATTCTGAATCATACACACTTTGAAACCAAAATAAACAAGGTAAGAAGCTTTATTTTGAATTTGGCAGCAAGAAAAACACGCTGTGTACTATCTTTTGCTGGAGGGCATGCATATCTTCCTTTTTACTAAGAGAACAGATTACTCTCGGCTGTCATGTATTTTTGCATAAACGTACCCTGCAAATGGAGAGAAAACGCGACCCGTTCCTGCTCAGAAAATTCTGTACCAGGCACGAATCGTTTGAAATGTTTCTGAATACGCCACGACCAGCCAACCACGAAGAACCGCAGAACAGCATGGTCACTGGTAGAAAAAGAAAAGACAGAAGTAGTGAAAGGGATCTAATGGCTTTTAAAGGCACAGTAAGCCTCACGTAAACCATCACAGATACGGTCAGGCTTTTATACACAGTACACACACCCTTTCATTTAAACACTCACCGATTGAGAACATCATAGGTGCCCTCCGTAAAGAGCGAACAATTTTCAAAGAATTTATTTTTGCGTGGTTTATCTTACCCCTGAGCCATCGTGAACCCGTGTGATCCAGTTTCCCTTTTTCACAATGTAGTCGTCAGTTAGTCATTTGAATGCGACTCGATGTGAGCTTATCTACAATAGCACGTTTTTATGCACGAAACAAACGGCTGTGGTTCACAAGAACTCTAGCGATGGCTTTTGACTGTTGAGAGGAACGGCGATATGCATAAACCGTCGTCTGCTACGACCCTTGCGTGACCCTGCTTCCGGCCTTTTCTTATTTCAAACTTTCACAACTTCGAATTGTACTGATCTTGTCTCGATGAAAAAAGAATTATTTTGTAAGAATGTTTGTGTAACAAGCTGTCAATTTATTATTTAGATTTTAAAAGTTAGGTCTAGCGCAAAAACGCACCACGGTCCAAAAACATTCTGAGTTCAGGATGGGTCCAAAAAGTGTTCGAGACAATCTGCAAAATTAATTCTTTAAAAATTGCTCGCTCTTTACGTAGGGCACCTAGGATGTTCCCGTTTGGTGAGCGTTCAAATGGAAGGGTGTTTGTACTGTGTGTAAAAGCCTGACAGTATCTGTGATGGTTTACGGGAGGCTTACTGTCCGGGCGTGATTTCCGGTATTGAATATTCATAACAGCCGTCCAGCACCAAAACGAGGCGCCATTGTTGTAGAGGAACAAGTCCACGAAAATAAATTCTTTGAAAATTTCTCACGCTCGACAGAAAGCAGCCAGGATGTTCCCGTTCGGTCAGCGTTCAAATGGAAGTATGCTTGTACTGTATATAGACGCTCGGGGAGCTCTGTGATGGTTTACGGGAGGCTCACTGTGCCTTTAAGTGTTTCTTGTATAGAATATAGTCAATGTTTGTAAAGATTTTAGTCAAGCAGTATGTAAGAAATGTTGAGTCCTTTGTACTGGAAACTTGCATTCTCCCAGTAAGGTCATATATTGTACTACGTTGCAAGCCCCTGGAGCAATTGTATTATTAGTGCTTTTGTGAACAAGAAACAATTAACAAGTGGCACTATCCCATCTCCCCCCTTTCCCCGTCGCGATATAACCTTGAACGGTTGAAAACGACGTTAAACACCAAATAAAGAAAGAAAGAAAGAATAATGTGTTTAACTCTTTTACAAAAGAAAATAATGACCATACTGATTTTGTTGACGATGGTGTTAATCGGGTATCTGATGGTGATGATGAGGAGGAGATGTATGACATGGATGCGCTTGAACGTGTCATCAATGAAAACGAAGTAAAAGAAGCTATTAGAGTATTAAAGAATGGTAAAGCTGCAGGACCCGATTATTTAATTGGGGAGTTCTTCAAGAATTCCGCCACAGCTGTTGTGCCGTTTCTTACAAAATATTTCAATAAATTGTTTACCTCAGGACTTTACCCTGATGTATGGACGGAAGCCATAATTCCTCCCCTTCACAAGAAAGGTGATAAGAATAATCCTGATAATTACAGAGGTGTTTCATTATTATGTATATGCAGCAAATTGTATAGCTACATTTTGAACAACAGATTGACGAATTGGATCGAAAAACATGAAATATTAAATGAGAGTCAAGCTGGTTTTCGCAGAGGCCATAGTACCGTTGATCATATTTTTACACTTAGTCTACAAGCTTTGGTACAGAAGCAGTTATTGACACACAAGAAGTTGTATGTTGCTTTTATTGACTTTCGTAAAGCTTTTGATTCAGTTGTAAGAACTACGTTGTGGAAAACTTTGAAGAAAAATGGAGTTAAAGGAAAGATGTACCAGGCGCTCAGCTGTATGTATGACGTGGTAAAAGCAAAAGTGCGATCAGGAAGTGATTTTTCGGACTCCTTGATGTGCCCAAGAGGTCTAAAACAGGGAAAAATTTGTAGTCCAGTTTTGTTTTCTCTACTAATTAATCAGCTAGCTAATGATATTGTCCAGAAGGGAAAACATGGTATTCAACTTATTCCAGACTTTTTGGAAATACTCATTCTGATGTTTGCAGATGATATTATTCTTATTTCAGATTCTGTATGTGGGCTCCAGAATCAGTTAAACATTCTGTGGGATTCGTCTAGACGTCTTGGACTTGAAGTTAATTAGACAAATCTAATATTGTTGTTTTTCGGAACGGTGGTCACTTGGCCTTGCGAGAAAGATGGGTGTATGGTGGACATCCTATGAGCGTTTTGAACATGTATAAGTATTTGGGAGTATGGTTGTCTACCCGCCTGTCCTTCTCTCACACTCTTAATGATTTTGCTGCAAAAGGGAAAAGGGGAGTCATTGGTATTTTAAAATGTTAATGGCAACTGGGTGACAGATCTCCAGCTATTTTTTTTAAGCTTTTCAACGCACAGATTCAACTGATGCTGTCATGTGGTGCCGAAGTTTGGGGGGTTGAAGCAGACCATACATCTATAGAGAGAGTTCATTTATTCGCACTTAAACGTTTTTTGAATACGAGTATGAGAACACCAAATGCTGTGGTCTATGAAGAAACGGGAAGGTACCCCTTGTTTATAAACAGCTTTGTTAAATGCATTCGTTTTTGGCTACGTATATTGAGGCCTTCCGAGCAATGCGTATAAAATGCTGAAATATCTCCATGAACAAAATAAGAAAACATGGGCCCCCTCGATCTGTTACACTCTGCACATGTACGGTTTTGATGAAGCCTATGGGAAAACCAAGGTGTTGGCGATGAGAGGGCGTTCCTAACAGCATTTAAAGAAACACTTATTTCATCCTATAAGCAAACCTGGCTTGAAAATGTACAAGGAAGTGAACGTTTCTCTCTGTACAGAACCTTCAAATCAACCCTAACATTATCCAACTATTTAAGTGATTTGAAACATATTAAAGCTAGAAATCTTCTGATTAGACTTAGATTGGGAGTGTCTCCTCTGAAAGTGCATCGATTTCGCTTTAATTTAAATGCAACCTCCGCTGATTTATCTTGTCCATTTTGTTGTGGCAGTGTTGAAGATGAAGTCCACTTTGTTTTAGAATGCCCTAAATATGCTGAGTTAAGAGAATATTATATTCCACGAAAATACACTAGAATCCCATCATTGTTTAAATTAACCATGCTGTTTTCAAGCACTAGTAAGCCGCTATTGCTACGTTTTTCTACATTTGTCATGAAGGCGCTTTCCATTCGTAATCCATAATCCGTAAACAAAACAGGGCGATACTAGTAGGATGTTCTTGTTTTTGTTTACTATGTGCATTTGTATGCTGGTGCTTGAGATGTGCTCATCTCCATGAAAAGGACCCAAGGTCTAGGCCTACTCATTAAAACATTCAGACTTCAGACTTCAGACTTCTGTCTCTGTCTCACTCTCTCTCTTTTTTTCACCACGTATTTATTTCATGGTTGTTGTTGGTGTTTTTTTTTTATTTTTTTTTATTTTGTTCTTCTCCCATCCCCCGTGGTTTGTATATGAGTTTGTGCTCTCTCTCTCTCTCTCTCTCTCTCTCTCTCTCTCTCTCTCTCTCTCTCTCTCTCAGCACCTCTCAACCGCTCTTTCTCTGTACCTCTTTTAAATCGCTCTCCCCTTGTCTCTCCCGCTCCCCTCCCCCCCCCCCTCTCTCTCCATCTGTCTTTCTGTCTTCTCTAGCTCTTTCTTTCTCGCTCGCTCTTTCCCCCTCCCCCCTTTCTCTCTCAGTCTCTCGCATGATACCGTACATACACGGGTGTTTTTCTGTGTGTGAGTTTGTGTGTACGATACCGTGTGTATGTATGCGTTTGTGTGTGTGCGCGCGTGTGTGTGTGTGTGTGTGTGTGTGTGTAATGGAGAGAGAGAGAGAGAGAGAGAGAGAGATAGAGCGGTAATTGAATTTGCCTTTTACTGAATGAAAACTATTGTCAAAAAACAGTGCATTAAGAACTAAAACCAACCAACCATGAAATAAAAAGCACCACCCTCTCTCTCTCTCTCTCTCTCTGTTAACTGTCTCTCTCTTCCGCTTTCTCGCTCTTTCTCTGTCTGTCTGTCTGTCTGTCTGTCAATCCCCCCCCCCCTCTCTCTCTCTTCCCCTCTAATTTCATAAAAGAATTTGGGAGAGAAGAAAAGGTTTCAATATCCTCGGTTATACCTTGTGTCAATATTTGTATTTAAAAATATATGCAATAACACTGTCTTACAATTTGTCAAAAACAAAGCCCTTTTTTTCTAAAAAGATCAAATCCGAAAGAACAACTGAAAATCATGCAGAGACTTTCATCCGAAAATTACAAATCTCTGGCAAAGTGAAAGGAACAACAAAATTTTCCGTCAGAGAGAGCGAGAGAGAGAGAGAGAGAGAGAGAGAGAGAGAGAGAGAGAGAGAGAGAGAGAGAGAGACAAGACAAGACAAAGACAAATTCTTTATTAACGAGGGTAATGGCATAAGCAAACAGGTGCTTTTTTTTTACATCCAGCCCTCGCCCATGGGAGGGTTTAATCTAATGATAATACGTTTAAAAAATGTTAGAATATGAATCAAAGAAGTGATAAAAAGCAAACAACCGAACAAACAAACGATTAACAGACTAACAAACAAACAAAAACATACATACAAAATAACATAACATAACATAATAGAGAGAGAGAGAGAGAGAGAGAGAGAGAGAGAGAGAGAGAGAGAGGCAGAGACAGTGAGAGTGAGTGAGCGAGCGAGTGAGCAAGAGAGAGAGATAGAGAGAGAGAGAGACACACACACACACACACACACACACACACACACACACACACACACACACACCGGCACACACTGAAACAGACACACACACGCACAAACATACACAGACATTCATATACACACACAAACCAGAAGGAGTGAGAGCGAGAGAAAAAATGAGAAAGAGAGAGTCGTCAGTCAGTAGTGGTATTGACACGTAGCGATAATGACACGTAGCGCTAAAAGATGTAATGCTGTCGACACGTAGTGATAATGAACGAATGATAGTGACTCATAGACAAATTATTTGTAGCACTTGAATCAACGTAGCGATAGCGGCACGTAGCACAAATGACACGTAGGACAAATGACACGTAGCACAAATGACACGTAGCGCCAGCGATATACGCACCCCAAAGTATTCGGCCTCTCAACATTTCTCTTCGGATATTTTGCTTCCGGCTTCCTTCGACGTTTCTTAAAAATCTTACAGACTCGCGTTTTTTGTTTGATTGGTTGGTTGGTTGTTTCTTTGTTTGTTCCTGGTATTTTTTTATTGGGGGAGCCGGAGGGGGTAAGGGTAGATATGTTTTTAGTAAAGAATGTTGTCCCGAACTGAATGTGCGTCACACTGACACAGAAAAATGGGCAGACGTCCTCTTACAATTCCACATAATTTTGGATAAAGAAAACAATCGTTGTCGTGTGCGCTGCGTGTGTATCTGTGTGTGTGTGTGTGTGTGTGTGCGTTAGTGTGAGTGTGTATGCGTGCGTGTGTGTTTACGTGTGTAAAAGCGACCACGCCGGGTACTGATGGCGTGTCAGTCGTCGGCCGGCTTCCACGCTGCCTATAAACGAAGCCATCTTCAAAGAAAAAGTTCTCCAGTTACTGTCAAAATGGAGAGATTGATGGTGCTGTGTGTGCTGTATGCCGTGGTCTGTCTATGGGGAAGTGTGGACAGTCGCTCACGCAAAAGAGGAATGAGTCTCGAATACAAGTTGCTTCTCTGTCATGACTTTGACGTATACCGTGGTCAAGTCTCATGGTGGTAAGTGGTAAGGCTTTCAAATGGGATAGGTCCATCCCTCCGCTTGGTCACATGCCAAAACTCAACACCCTGGCTGTTTGCTGTGGTTAGTTGGAGACAAAAAGAAATTTACGAACTTGTGGCTTTTACAAAATTCATTCATAAAAAAAACTTAGTTCTCACTGTATGTACTCCTTGTTGGAAGATTACGTGTTCGGCCGACCACCATAAACCCGGTGACCTCAATTATTAGCACCAACAACGCTAACAACTGTTACAGCGAATTACTTCATATTTTGTGCACGTTAACTTCAGTTTGTGCATGATCATCTCACCAAGTGACCATGCAGTCAGCGGGTGAGATAGTTCCGCGACTTTTATGTTCTCTCTAAAATAAGTTCACAATGACCCACTTGCACTTAGTTAGCGTTACAGGAACACTTCTTCGGGTTGCTCTGACTGGTGTTCAGTTTGACATGATACGTGAGCACCCGTGCTAACTTTGAGCCTGGGAGTCTCGTTAGGTGATCTCGTAACTTCAAGTCTCTGTTATTCTGACGGGTCTAGGTGCGGCTGGCTGGGCATTATGCATTAGCACCATTGTTGCCTTCGCAACCCCTGGATCTTGTTCTGCGATCTCGCAACTTCTCTGTTGTCAAGTTCTGGATGGTCTACTGGTCCGTTTTTTGTGTGTGGAGAGAACTTGAAGTTAGTGTCCTACATGCATGGTTTGTCAGCCTCTTAAGGACAGGACTGGGTTAATATGATATTTCAACAACAACAACAAAAAAACCAAAAAAACACAAAAAAAGGAGGAAAGGAATAGGGTAAGGCCGAGCAAGCCAGCCCCTGACGATTGGGACCCAGGACCCACTCTCCATAAGGATGGGGGTGGGGGTAAAATAAGACGTATATGTTAAAATCCTTGTAAAAGGAGTAGTTATGGTCGTATGCGTTGTCTTACTTGGGGGGGGGGGGGGGGGGGGGACCATTAAAAGCATAATCTTTAATTCATATGTTATTTCATAAAAGATGTTAAAACTCAGGACCACCTTTTGTTAAAAACTTTAAGAGTGAAACGTTATGTAAAAAAATAGAGAGACTGTACTACCACGTAAAAATCAGACACACACATTCATACTCGCCCGCATGCATCCTGTGCCATACGGCACCTGCCCTACATTGGGGTGTGCACGTTAAAGATCCCACGATTGACAAAATGGTCTTTCCTGGCACAATTGTGTAGGCATAGATAAAAAAAAAATGTCCACCAAAATACCCGTGTGACTTGGAATAATAGGCCGTGAAAAGTAGGATATGCGCCGAAATGGCTGCGATCTGCTGGTCGATGTGAATGCGTGATGTATTGTGCAAAAAATTCCATCTCACACGGCATAAATAGATCCCTTTGCCTTGAGTCTGAGTCTGGAGATACGCACGCAATATAAGACTTCATAATTATAATACATAATAAATAGGATAAAAATGGTATAGTTAAGATCTGCATTGTCCGCCAGCCCTCCTGCCACTGCAATAGTCGCAGTTGAGCCGACAGTACACTAGCAGTGTTCATTTAAACGGATGCATTAGTTTTAATTAAAAGATTGTTTAAAAAATAATCCTCTCGTTTATGGTGTCTCATTTTTAGGATTTATTTTAGAGTCTGGGAGCAGGAGCTGAGTTCCGTTTGAGTTATGAGGGAAGTATGGGCTGCGGCACTCGATCACTAGGTGGGGCACTGCCCTTCGCTCCCTGTTTCCCGAGCGCCAACAGCCTCATATCTCTGTAAATTTTTTAGTTAAGATTTAGTTAATTATTTTATATGTGTGAGAAGAGGGGGGAGACTTAATCATGGGTTGGGCCTCTACTAGCCACCTGAGAAAAAAAGGTGGGGTGGGGGTGGGGGGGGGGGGGGGCGTGGGTTGGTGGGGGCAAAGGGAAACAGGTGGTAGGAGACCTGGTGGGAGAAGTACAGGTATGGTTGTCAGCTATTCCGGCTGACGTAGGTCTGTGTACACACTACTTGTGTGACACTATATTGGTATTGAAATGTCAGATCACTAAGCCCTAAGCAACAAGAGACTGCCGCGCGGGTTTCCCATGATCTGACCGCAGTAAGGGCCTCTACTAAGCACCAAAAAACGGGCCGGTAGGGGGTGGAGGGGAAAAAGGGAGAGGGGGTGGGAAAGTGTTGGGAGGCAGGCTTACGGTATTATTATGGTGGGAGGCGTACAGGTATGGTTGTTTGTTTAAAATTATGTAGGCTCAGACCCACACACTCACGGGGGAGTGGTATACGAGCCGCTACATAGCAGTAGGGTATGTGACCAGCCGAGCTCGCTATGTTAGGTATTGTTCGGGTGTCAATTTGTAGGTTGACATCATTGTGTTTTTTAAGTTGTGGAAATAAGGAATTTTTTCCGGACACTGACTGGTCAAAGACGTGCTCTAAACCGATGAGTTGTCCACTGACAGGAGCAATGTGGTTTAAAAATCTTATAAATGTTATGTTAAGCTCCGGCCTTACTTGTAGGCGAACGGTATGTTATATGTCCGTCTGTCTGTTACGTCCTAATGTTGTATCTATCTATATATATATATACGACTTGTGTCTGTCTGTGTGTGTGTGTTCGCGATGCGCGGCCAAAGTTCTCGATGGATCTGCTTCAAATTTGGTGGGCATCTTCAGGTACACCCTGGACACAACCTGGTCAATGAGAATTTTCAACACGTGCTCTCAGCGCGCAGCGCTGAACCGATTTTGGTTTTTCTGTTCATCTTCCCAGATCCATTCCCAGTAACTCTTCCTTATCTTCTTCAGTGTTTTGCGTTTATCTCGCTTCCTGCGTGTGGCGTCAATCCATATTCCCGTTACTATTTTTAGGTCACTGTCCACAACGCTTTCATCCCGGCGAAGCCGGATATTCCCGTTACTATTTTTAGAAGGTCACTGTCCACAACGCTTTCATCCCGGCGAAGCCGGGTATTCCTCTACTTCTTCCCGGCGAAGCCGGGTATTCGGCTCTACTTCTTCCCGGCGAAGCCGGGTATCATTCGGCTCTACTTCTTCCCGGCGAAGCGGGTATTCATTCTAGTATATATATATGTCTTGTATACTTGCCATTTACATATTTATTATAAATGTTGATGGAGGAATGATCATACATTGTAGACGGATGCATGTTATTGATTAAAAGCCCCACAATGATGTGCTTGGCAAAAAACACAAAAAAAACACGGTAGCTTGACTAAATGTAGTAATTTCGCCTTACGCGACTTGTTTAATGTAGGTGGCAACCTGGATATGTGTTCCCTTGTTTGTCAGGTCTATCAGTATCACTGGTGGATAGTGATAGCCCTCAAAAACAGGGAGTTTTGTGTAGTGTACTTTGAGACTTTGCAGGGCCAACACATCAAAGTGTTTTTCCTGAATCAGTCTCGTGAGCTGGGAAAGGGCAGTATTTATGGCTCTGCAGTTCCACTGCAAAACACTAACACTGTTCCCTGTACAGGCGTATCTACCATTAGTTTCCTCTGCCATTGCGGACAGGAAAACAAGGGACACGGATTTTGTACTCCATTACAGATTTGATTTAAGGGAAATAATCTCTGTCACTGTAAGCTCCTTGGCACCAGCTTAGGGCAATCAGAGCGGTATCCGGAATGTATCCTTAGCGGATTATGATTTTATTCAGTTGTTCTGCAGAAAAGACTGCTGGAGAAAAACCGTTCTTTTCTGCAGCATTTCTGCATAATGTCATCTTTCGCCGAAGCAGCATTTTTTTTCTGCAGCAAAACATTTTACTGCAGTAAAATTGAAATCAAGAATGCTGCAGTAAAACGGTGCTGTTGTTTTACTGCAGAAAACCTGTTTACATTTTTTCTGCAGCATTTTGTACTGGCTCTTGGCGGATTATGACATTATTCAGTTATTCTGAAGAAAAACCGAAATGCTGGAGAAAAACTGTCTTTTCTGCAGCATTTCTGCACAATGTCATCTTTCGCCGAAGCAACGTTTTTTTACTGCAGTAAAACAGTTTTTCTGAAGCATAATGTTTACTTGGTTTTCTGCAGCATTATTGCGATTACCGGTACCTTTTCTTCAGAATAGTCTGTGACAGTTTTCTGGAGAAAAACGAACAACCTTTTAAAGTAGCGTTTGTATTCGTCGCCCCCTGGGATAGTCACAGACAAAATACATTCGTGTCTCGCACAACTACTGGACTGGGTGGCCGAGTGGTAACGCACTTGCGCTCGGAAGCGAGAGGTTGCGAGTTCGACCCTGGGTCACGGCGTTAGCAATTTTCTCCCCCCTTTCCTAACCTAGGTGGTGGGTTCAAGTGCTTGTCTTTCGGATGAGACGAAAAACCGAGGTCCCTTCGTGTACACTATATTGGGGTGTGCACGTTAAAGATCCCACTATTGACAAAATGGTCTTTCCTGGCAAAATTGTATAGGCATAGATAAAAAAATTTCCACCAAAATACCCGTGTGACTTGGATTAATATGCCGTGAAAAGTAGGATATGCGCCGAAATGGCTTCGATCTGCTGGTCGATGTGAATGCGTGATGTATTGTGTAAAAAATTCCATCTCACACGGCATAAATAGATCCCTGCGCCTTGAGTCCGAGTCTGGAGATACGCGCGCGATATAAGACTTCATATAACATAACATAACTGAAGAAAGCTGACACCTCAGGTTTTTTCCTTTCAGAATCTGGATAACAGAGTTTGCATGCAGCAAACAGCAGTCCCTGGAAGAGCAAATGGCCTACATGACCACCAGACCTGGGAACCCCTGTTTTGCACTTCGAGTATTCTCAAACAAACTTGGTGTATTTTCAGAAAAATTTGCGTACTCCACACAGCGTTTGAACATCCATGATTAAAACATGCCTCATGCGCATCCGTCACACCGTTGATTAAGTTTACCTATACATTTAAAACAAATGTTTTTTTCAATGTTCACTGACAAAAACTGTTATCATGTGAAAAAATATTGGATCGGCTTCGGGATGGGCGTGTGAAGAAAAGTTATTTAGGAATTTTTCTCGTCGTATTTTTTGTCCACTGACCGTACTGATCGTATTCTCGACATTCATGCGTACAAAATACGGCGAAATCGTATGGGTTCCCAGGTCTGGACCACCATGCTGCCCTTGCTGGAAGCAGCCCATTACGTCTACCGCTAAGCCTGGTTCATTTCTCGCTGGGAGGGTGACTGCTTTGTCCCACAGAATGCCAGTCTCCTAATCGGGAGGTCGTGAGTTTGAATCCCGGTCGCTGCCGCCTGGTGGGTTAAGAGTGGAGATTTTTTCGATCTCCCAGGTCAACTTATGTGCAGACCTGCTAGTGACTTAACCCCCTTCGTGTGTACACGCAAGCACAAGACCAAGTGCGCACGGAAAAGATCCTGTAATCCATGTCGGAGTTTGGTGGGTTATGGAAACACGAAAATACCCCGCATGCCTACTCAACGAAAGCGGAGTGAGCTGACTATGCTCTCAGAGCATAGTGTGGGGAACCCAAATGGGCAAACGAGCTCACACATAACCAGAACAATTCTGGATAGCTGAAGAAGAAGAACCCAGTCTTCAGGAACAGCATTCCAGCACCCTCACCCCTCTTGGTCGCTACTATCTTAGTGTCTGATTGAAGAAAATGCATGTTGTGTTTACATGAAATTGTAGGCATATTACTGGTCAATATACTTAAAAATAATCAAATCCAAACTGGTTCTAATGCATTTGACTGTTTGCCTGTATGGAAATACATTTGTCACAAGGTAGCAAATCTGCCAACAGAACTAAATTTGTGGATCGAACAGGGGTTTGAAGAACAGAACAAGCTAGGAACAAAGGAACAGGAGGTAAGAAAGTACATACAAAAAAGACAACATTCCTCTTAATTGCAGATTACATGTACTGACTATCTCTGTAAATGATGGATACATACTCACACATGCACACACCCAGCCAAACACACAACCTCCCAAAAAGTCCACCAGGAAGACTGGGAAAAGTAACATCTGACATGTATTCTGACACATACTTAGCAAATTCAAACAAATGCACAATTAACACAAGTCGCGTAAGGCGAAAATACAACATTTAGTCAAGTAGCTGTCGAACTCACAGAATAAAACTGAACGCAATGCAACGCAGCAAGACCGTATACTCGTAGCATCGTCAGTCCACCGCGCATGGCACAGGCAGTGAAATTGACAAGAAGAGCGGGGTAGTACTTGCGCTGAGAAGGATAGCACGCTTTTCTGTACCTCTGTTCGTTTTAACTTTCTGAGCGTGTTTTTTTATCCAAACATATCATATCTATATGTTTTTGGAATCAGGAACCGACAAGGAATAAGATGAAAGTGTTTTTAAATTGATTTCAAAAAATTAATTTTGATCATAATTTTTATATATTTAATTTTCAGAGCTTGTTTTTAATCCAAATATAACATATTTATATGTTTTTGGAATCAGCAAATGATGGAGAATAAGATGAACGTAAATTTGAATCGTTTTATAAAAAAATATTTTTTTTTACAATTTTCAGATTTTTAATGACCAAAGTCATCAATTAATTTTTAAGCCACCAAGCTGAAATGCAATACCGAAGTCCGGGCTTCGTCGAAGATTACTTGACCAAAATTTCAACCAATTTGGTTGAAAAATGAGAGCGTGACAGTGCCGCCTCAACTTTCACGAAAAGCCGGATATGACGTCATCAAAGACATTTATCAAAAAAAAGAAAAAAACGTTCGGGGATATCAATCCCAGGAACTCTCATGTAAAATTTCATAAAGATCGGTCCAGTAGTTTGGTCTGAATCGCTCTACACACACGCACGCACGCACACACACACACATACACCACGACCCTCGTTTCGATTCCCCCTCGATGTTAAAACATTTAGTCAAAACATGACTAAATGTAATAACATGACTACAATAAAAAGGACAGCTTCAGAAGAAATAGACAACCTTTACTGCCATAAAGCTAAAACAGAAATGTTTCATCAAATGGCTCCAAAGAGTTTTCAAGGTTTTTTTGTTTTATCTTCAACACTTGAATTTAGAATGAGAAAAAAAAATCTTGTTCTTCCTGCGACTTCATCAGTTCTCAGGTTATCAGGAAATTACCGGAATTTTATGGGTTGTTATGTGAAAGCACCAAAAACAAAGTGAATAACTGATTAGTCTGAACGTTTTTATTGCATTTGACAGTTTTTCACATAACAAAAATGCTACTGCTTCGCCATTTAAAATTTGTTTCACTGCTTACTGCAATCAAGTGACTGGTTCTTGTACAATCAATTCCTCTTGCCTTTCAGTTAAAATAAATACAAGTTTACGAAACACCTTGCAAGATCAATGCTTCAGGGGATCAAAATGTCTGAGTTCTATGCTTGCAAAACAAGAAAACATTACTCATTCGTTAGCGAGGGTAAAATGGTCTGAGCACATGGAAGCCTGTCCATGACAAAAATGGCTTGAGTTGTAACACTAAGGAAGAGATGCTGGGTGGAACCATGTTGTGCCTATGTCAAAATATCTTGGGCGTTGTCTTCTAGCAAGCATTCCATCTGTCTCACATCCTCTGACCACAGTTGCAGGCGATTCTGGATGACAGCCACCTGCACAAATCAATCATGCTACTTGTCAAAAACATGACCTCATTCTGCTTTTTTCTTAGCATTTAATTCAAACATCTATCAAAAGTGCCATGATGATGCCAACTCCTATCGCAGACTAAAATTCATGGATCATTACAACAAATTTAAAAAGAGAAAATAGAATGGTTTGATAGATGTAAAATCTGAACCTGTCAAAGTACACAAACACACACACGCACAACAGTGCCCAGTCGGGGGAGGGGGATTGCATGTATTTTTAATGAAATTCTGAAAACTGTGTACACTCTTGCTATTACTCGAGCTTACAAACCTGCTGTAACACTTACCACTGCAAATATCAACAGCAACAAGATATCTCATTTTTGAAACAGGCTGTTTCCCTCTTAACCTAACACCAGACTCTCCTAGTCCTAGTCCTACCTGTTGAAGGTCGAGGACCCGAGGTTGCACCCAGGTCATGTGTATGCGTTGCTCCACCTCATCAATGCAGCCCTTGACCAGTCCCAGACTCAGGGCTTTCATCACCAGTAACTCCACCTGGTCAACACAACACATCATAAAGACTTCTCTGCCCAGTGGTCACGTTTCAAAGGTCTAACTTCAATAACATCCTGGAAAGCTTCAATATTAAATGTGTCCACAGACAGCCGGTGAGGCGCATTGATACAACCTCAACTAGTATCTGTTAGCTTTGAGGGTCATTTTACAAGTAAGAAATGTACAAGGCCTACGAAACACCGAGACCATAAGTTATGCGAGACGTTGAATACTTGACGTAAGTTGATGCATGAATTCTTCCGGACTAAGTCAGTCAATTCCAAAGATCGCTTTTGGGATGAAAAGATATTGTTTTGAGTTTGCTGTCCAGAAACCAGTCAAAAGAGAAGGGAAAATGTATGTGGAAAAAAACCAAACCCACCCCGGCCCCAAAGCCTAATTGAAGCCCTCCGTCGCTTCGCTCCGTCGGATTTCAATTAGCCATGGTCGGGCGTCAATCCACGATGACGACCTCAAAGTTTCAAATGGAAGCATGTCAATCTGTAATTCATCCTTCTTATCTGAAGGTTTTTTTCCCTTTAATTCTGCAATGTCACGTGTAGATTTTTCACTTTCAAAAGCATAGTCTGCAAAAGCACCTTTCAACCTTTTCTCCTGATGTCAGAGATTCACGTCAGGTTAACATCTTTCTTGCATTTTCTCTTCAAACAAGTTTGACATGAATAACGCTCAATGTGAATGGTGGGTGTTAAAGAGTGTAAAGACTAAATGGAAGGAGTCCTCAAATGGAGGTTAATTTAGGTATTGTGAACATAAAATGTAAGAAACTAGGGTAATAAAAGCAGGTTCCGCTGTGGCCTCAACTAAAGATAATGGTATCTTCACCTCATTGGGAGGGATCCTGGCTGTCTGAGCCACAATATTGAATGTCAGCTGCCGGTCTGTGGCTGGACGTTGAAAGGTCATCTGCACAACAAACACAGGAAATGAAGATACTAACAGAAATCCAAGCAATAATTTTGGTGTGGACAAATACTCTTGAAACTCTCTTCTTTGCCATCCAATCAAAAAGTTATATAAGAGAAACAGAAACACATGGTTATCAAGGCATTTTGGTTTGGTCATCACACTGTTTATCAAGCTCTGAGTAAAACTTGACAATGCAGCTATCAAAATCTTTGATACATCACCAGTGATGAGTTTTGTTGGTCATGCTTTAGCCTGCATGTTAACAAGGCGTATGCTCCAACCATCCTTCCTTAAAAACTGCGCCAGAAGAAACTGAACAGAGGCCAAAGCATTTGCAAATGATGGTTAAGATAGTCAGTTGCTCTTACCTCCATCAGACACAGCAGAGATATCTTCTGTCTCATTTGCAGTTCCGCAGCTGCCAGATCAGGCTGAAATAGATTTAAAATCCATTTGAGCTCTTAAGTAACCTTTTTCACACGCTTATTTTGATATGGATGTTTTTTGCATGTCACACACAAACACACACATATACAAATGAATTATCAAAAACACCGAATAACAAAAAGTACAAGCACTATTTACAAAACTTACATATTCACTTTTCTGTACAAAATGACAGTTCAAGGTGCATAAATATCGAACGCAGAAGAACAAGAAGTCAAAAACAAAAGAATAAAGCTAGGATAGAGAATGGAGACATGTTTAAGACAGGAGATGACGATAACAACCACAAAATAATGGTACATGCAACAACATCTCCAGAGCTAAAAAGAAGTGGCAGTAATGACATTACCTCAGAACTGTGCACACTCAAAACGCTCATCAGTAGTAAACAAACCAAATTTCAGTAGTTTTTTCAGTAGTAAGCTGTAACGACAGTTCAAGACATAATTCGTATTGGTCTCCTTTGCTGGATTTTACGATCTCCAGGTTGTCTTGAGAATAACTGGACTTCCAGCACTGTTGTGCCGTTTTCTTCTTCTTTGGTGACAGAGCTGGTGTCTCCTCTTCACTATCTGAATCTCGCACTCTTTTTTTCTTTTCCATGTTTCACTTCAATCACAAGTTGCCAAGCAGACGCTGGACGAACTAAGTCTAAGAACAAAAGACTCAACGCTGAGAACACGCGCGCTTCCGGTAAATCGGAAAACGTCTTTTCAGCGCAACGGCCAACTAATTGGTCAAAACATCTTAAAACAGAAAAAAAGTAAAATTTTTTGTGTGTGGAGTAAAACATCGGAATTTCGGAATTTTAATTAAAAATCCGTAGCACCGTATTCTGCATATAAAAAACGGAGAAATTACAGAGAAACCGTAGATGTACACAGGTCTGTTACCTGTCCGCCCCAAGATTTCTTGAGGTCATCAAACTTGGTGATGTTGCCGCTGTTGAAGGCATACAAGAGATCCACGAGCCAGTCTTTGTCTGTGTTCTTCAGTGACAGGAGAATATCATGGGCAAGCTGAAAAAAGAGAAGAAAACAAATGATTCTTTTACTCAGCATACTCTGAATTCTATCGAAGATGAAAGAGAGAGAGAGAGAGAGAGAGAGAGAGAGAGAGAGAGAGAGAGAGAGAGAGAGAGAGAGAGAGAGAGAGAGACACACACAGAGGGAGAGAGAGAGGGAGGCATTTTGATAATTCGCCAGATTCATGTTTCAGATTGTAAATTGCTCGAACCATGCAAACATAAAACACAACAAAAGAAACACCCACAAACAAACACAGCTATAGTCTACTGACCAGTTCTCCAAAGTTGTAGACGCCCTCTCCCAGTACAGCCGCCAGACCCAGGTTGAAGGCTCTCTCTGCCTGCTCTCCGCCTGCAGCAAAACACAAAGCACTCAGCAAAGTGTATCATACAAGTTTTCTGACTATTCAATGTCATGTGTCAATGGAATGTTTTCGTTACCCCTGTGGAGATTGTATTCTGTCTACTTTTTTTTCAGGCACAATGTCACTGCTAGATGAGAAAGAAAAAAAACCAACACTTGCAGAAATAAAAATCCTAAATCAAATAACAAAGTCCCCCAAAAGCGGCGAAGGGCTGCCTAAATGGAAGGGTAAAGACGGCCATACACGTAAAAACCCTCTCGTGCAAAAAACATAAGTGTACGTTGGAGTTTCAGCCCATGAACGCAGAAGAAGAAGAAGAAATAAGAAAGTAGGGCAAGAACTATACATATTGATAACAGTATATGAAAGCCACGCACAACCAGTCTCATGGCACCTAAGACAACAAGAAGCAGTGGTTGAGCTCTGTTCTCATTAGGCCAGACAAACACACACACAAACTACTTACTAGGAATTTCTTCTAGCTTCATGCAGCCCAGGAAACGTAAAGCCTCCTTGTAATAATCTGCATGGTTGCCCAGCAGTTTGTGGTAGTTGGATGTCAGCTCATAAAAGCGACTGTGTACTGAAGTTACTCCATCCAGAGCGTCCAGAATACCTTGAGATTCCTCGATAACAGTCTAAAAGAAAAGTATACAGTTCTCAAGTCAAATCAGATATATATGCAACAAAGTTTTGTTCTGACATGTGTGCAGTAAATGAAAAATCATAATATTTCTAAATGGTGCTTGGAAAACAGTTGAACTCACATGTTAGACTTCCGACATTTGACGTACAACATTTGCCAATCCAAGGATCAAGTTTTACGTGAATCACCAATGACGTGAAATTTGTAGCCAGTCCAACCTACTAGCTCAATTTTGATTGAGAAGGTTTCACATACAAAAATAATGTAGCCCCTAAATGCTTTAAACTTGTCCTGATCACTTGGTGTTTCGGAATTACTGTATTTTGTAGATTTATCTGTGTAAGCACTGCAACCGAAATACAATTTTTGAAACTGGCTAGTCTGATCACTGTATAATGCAACACATACAAGCACAGAAGAATTTCTCCGCTGTGCAAAAAAATACATAGCAACAGACAACTGTCAACAAAATTACTTTGTTCTGCATAATTTACAAACCTTGACATTTTCAAAGTCTTTGTTTTTCAGACGGATGTTTCCAATTGTTGTCATGCAAAGAATTTTTGCTTCATCACTTGACTTGACCTGCAAAGCCAAAACAATTAGAAGTAATTACAAACAAACAAATGAACCAATAAATAAATGAAAAAAAGAAAGGAAAAGGAAAAATAAACAAGAAGAGCAAACGCTCGATCGAGTCACTTTCGCAGTTCTGAATATTATATGAGGCATCAGATGGACAGGAAGAAATAGCTATTCACAACACAATGAGTCACGTTCACATAAAATTTGAGCCCGGTCACTTTTATAGTTTCCGAGAAAAGCCCAACGTTAAGTTGTGTGTTGCCGAACAGAAAAGGCTAGTTATCTCCCTTGTTTTTCTGATAACGTTCGTAAAAGGCTACAGATGTAAATACTTTGATGTAAAGAATAATCCTACAAAGTTTCAATCACATCCGATGAACTTTGTCAAAGATATAAAATGTCTAATTTTTCCTTTGACGCTGACCTGTGACCTTGAAAAAGGTCAAAGGTCAACGAAACCATCGTTAAAGTGTAGAGGTCATTGGAGGTCACGACTAAACAAAATATGAGCCCGATCGCTTTGATAGTTTCCGAGAAAAGTCCAACGTTAAGGTGGTGTCTACGGACGGCCGGCCGGCCGGACAGACTAACACTGACCGATTACATAGTCACTTTTTCTCAAGTGACTCAAAAAAGAAGACAGTCACTGTTTGTTACAATCCTTTCAAGTAAACAGAGGACAGATCTAGAAGTACAAAAGACAAGTTAATATCAGTGACATCAGCTAAACTTCAAAGAACTGGTCAGTTTGATTAACTTAACTTCTGTCGTGTTCATTATCATTTGTTCATACATGTATCACTATCTTGTATGACTAAACAGAACTTGACATGCTTGTGGTGCCGCTTGAGTGTCAACACTGGTTTATTCTGTTGGACAACCAAATCTGAAAAACTCAGTCAACCGTTTGTCTGCATGTGATATGAATTCATGCCCCCAGAGTGTTCAAATTGTCAATACCACATCTACCAGATTTCCATGTTTGAAATGTTCATCCTTCATGCAACCTTCTTACCTCTCCTTTAATAAACATGTGTGCACACCACAGTACACTAAGAATTCCTCACTGACACAGAAGGAAAAAAAACACACTCTAATTTAGAGTTCTTTTCTTTTAAGTTTAAAAGAAATGCTCATGACATGATTACCTTCTCCTTCAGCTTTTCCATGAACTCCACAGCTTGCTTTGGCTCTGGAAGAAACACATTAAGTCAAACTAAAAGGAGTTTGCACAACACACGATTCATTATTGTGTCCAGCAGTCAGATAAAAAATCACACTTATGAAAACAGAATCATTATCAACTCTACAATTGCTTCACTCTCTCATCCTTATTCGAAAATTTTTAATTAAATTTTCATTTGATTAATATACTTACCCGAGTCACATATTAGCATTGACGCAGTCGAGATGCTAGGTAAACTGAAACGCTATCCCGTCTATAGTCTAAGGGAAGCAACCCAAGCTAAAAAAGTAGCAAGCTTGCTACCCTGGGTTGCCTCCCGTAGCGTGTCACGCCACAGATCTCGTACCCAGTACGAGACACCCTCATTCGACTTCTAGAATCCAAAGAAACTACAAGCGGGGAAGGTGGGAGGGAATTACCTATGTGACTCGGGTAAGTATATTAATCAAATGAAAATTTAATTAAAAATTTTCGATTAAATTACATATTCTTACTCCGAGTCACATATTAGCAGATAACTCCAACAAGGTGGTGGGTAAGAAGTAAAAATTTCAAACTCACTGTTAAGATCTGGAGAGGCATTGCCCCGCTGCCACCAGTGCGGGGAGGGTCCTTGAGCCATCACGGCATACCGCGGCGATGTCTCTCAAGTAGAACGAGATAAAGACGTCGTCTGAACGCCAGTATGCTGTGCGCAGGACGTCGTCGAGTCTTCGGGACCTCAAAACAGCCAATGACGATGCCCATGCCCGGGACTCGTGCATTCTAGCCGACTGGAGAGGGAAGGCAGGCTGAGCCCCCCCCTTTTGTGCCAGACTCCACACATAAGCTTGTTTTATGAGAGCCGACACCCACCTGGCCAAGGTAGTTCTCGTGATATCTCTGTCCATGGACGTATTCAAGGAAATAAAGAGGAGCTTCTGGGAGCTCGACCTGATGGGTTGAGTCCGGGCTAAATATGCCTCCAGGGCCCTAACCGGGCAATTGACCATGTCTGGGTCATCTTGTGCCACAATATGAGACAGGGGCCTCACAAGGACACAGGGAGAAGGCTGATCCGGTGTCTGATTCTTGGCCAGAAAGGCCTCCCGGAAATGCAAAGACAAGGAGCCGTCACGCTCTCGGCCAATGTCCTGCGGACTGCCTGAAAGAGCGTGTATCTCGCTACCTCTGCGGGCCGAAGCCAGAAGTAGCAAAAACAGAGCCTTACGAGTAAGGTTCGCGAGGCTAGAGCCCTCTAGAGGCTCGAAGTCCGCCGAGCGCAAGAACTCGAGGACAAGGAAAAGATCCCACTTGGGCAGAGGAGAGCGCTTAACGTCCTGCAAAGACGCGCCCTTAATAACCCCAGCGACAACTCCACTAACATTGATGGTATGACCGATCTGTTTAAGAGTCGAGGCAATCGCCGACCTGCGAACCTTCAAAGAGGAGGAAGAAGCCCCCTGGGAAGACAAATCCGCTAAGTGGTTGGCTACGTGTATAGTACGAGGAGCCACCGGGTTCAGCCCATGAGCCTGACACCAGGTGACCCAGGCACGCCAATGCGACGAATACACTGAGGAGGTAGAGGCCCTATGCGAGCGCTGCACCAACTCCAAAGTGCGGTCGGAAGCCCCAGACCGCCTCAGAGCGGACCTCACAGTCTCCACGCGTGAAGATTGAGAGACTGCGGGTGCCCGTGAGGAACTCCGGTGCGAGGCTGAACGAGTTCGCCTGGTACCAGAGCCAGAGGAATTGGAGGGCCGTGTGCGAGTCTCAGAAGGTCCGGAAACCAGGGCTGAGACGGCCACAGAGGGGTGACCAGAAGCAGGGACGGCCTCTCCAATTCCGCCTTCCTGAGGACTTGGCTGAGCAGCTGGAAGGGTGGGAAGGCATAAGCCTCCAGCCCTGTCCAGGGGATGTCCAAGGCGTTGGTCCCCCACGCTTCCGGATCGGGGAAGGGGGAGACAAACACCGGAAGGCGCCTGGAGAATCTGGTGGCGAAGAGATCCACCACAGGCTTCGGGGCCACAGCCCAAAGGCGGAGAAGGGCACCATGCGTGATGGTCCATTCCGCCTGCAACACCCTGTCGGAGCGGCTGAGCGCGTCCGCCAGTGTGTTGAGGCTCCCTGGCAGGTAACGCGCTGAGAGAGAGATCTCCCGCTGGGAGCACCAGGAGAGGATCTCGCACGTTCTGCGGGAGAGAGTGGGGGACCGCGAACCTCCCTGCTTGTTCACGTAGGCAGCCACTGTCGTATTGTCCGTGAACAGACGCACACGCTTGGCTGCCAGGGAAGGGAGGAACGCGACCAGAGCAAGGAACACGGCCTCCAACTCTAGCGAGTTGATGTGCCATGTGCTCTGTTCCGCAGACCACAGTCCGGAGGCCGTGAGCCGGTCCGTGTGAGTCCCCCAACCCAGCAGGGACGCGTCTGTGAACAGGTCCATGTTGGGAGGGGGGGAAACAATGGGAACCCCCCTGCATACCCATCCCGAGTCCAGCCACGGGAGGGTTGCAGCCTGGAACCAATCCCCAAGGGGAACCAGAGTGTTCCAATCCACACAAGGAGAGTCCACCAACGGCTTCAGCGCGTGCTGAAGCGGGCGTTTGTGAGCTCTCCCTAGTGGAACCAGCAGGGCCATGGACTCCATCTGCCCCAGGATGGAGGCCAAAGTCCGAAGGGAAGCTCTCAGGAGAAGCGAAGTAGAGCGGATGAGAGCCTGGAGCTTGTCCACCCGCTTCTGCGAAGGCTGGACAGTCCAGGTGACCGTATTGAACGTCATCCCCAGGTAAGTGAATGACTGAGACGGCACGAGCTCTGACTTCGTCTGGTTGACCGAGAATCCCAGCAAGCTGGCCTCCCGGAGAACCAAGAGAGTGTGCTGCCTGCAGAGAGCCTCGCTCTGGCCCATGATGAGCCAGTCGTCGAGGTATGCTCGCAGCCGCACTCCCTGTGACCTCACCAGCGCGCAAAGCTGCCTCACCACCATGGTAAAGATCCATGGGGCAAGGGACAGCCCAAAAGGCAGTGCGCGGAACTGGTAGACTTGACTGGCCCACCGGAAACGGAGCCATTTCCGGTCGGCGGGATGCACCAGAATATGGAAGTACGCATCCGTCAAGTCGATCGAGGTCACCCAGTCTCCTGGGCGGAGAGCGTCCCGAACCGAGGCAGGAGTCTACATCTTGAATCGAATCGTTCTCAAAAACTTGTTGAGAAACGAAAGATCCAAGACAGGACGCCAAGCTCCCGAAGCTTTGGGGACCGCGAAAAGCCGTCCATAAAACCCCGGGGAGCTGTGGTCCGAGACCGCTTCCACCGCGCCCTTCTCTATCAGTGAGGCAACCTCCGACTGGAGGACGGCCCTTGCCTCCTGTGAGAAGGGGGGCTTGAAGGCTGGAGGACACCTGGTAAGAGGGGCCCTGTCCCCCAGCCAAAGCAAGCGGAATCCCGACTTCACAACACCCACTAACCATCGGCTGCGTATGGCGGCCAGCCAATGTGGAAGTGCCCGAGCAAGGCCCCCCGCCATCACCAAGGTGGAGGGCGGGGGGGGCGTGAAGCCGGGAACGCTTCATTGGGGGTGGGGCTTTCCACTGGAAGAGCCCCTACCCCTCCTCGAAAAAGATCTCTTGCCCGACCCGCGGGAAGGGGCAACAGATCTTTTCCGGGAAGCAGGATGTGCCTGAGCAGAGGTCTTAGCCTGTTTGTGCTGAGCCTGCTGAGGAGCAGCCTGCTTGGGCTGCTTCAGGGACTGAAGCGCAAAGGAAGAGAACTGCTGTTCTCTGTTGGTGTCGATCTCCTGCTTCCTGGCATCAGCGGCCAGGTTGCCGAAGAGAGCACCATCCACCAAGGGCGACGATCTGAGAGTGTTTCTCGTCGACTCCTCAGAGAACTGGGAGTGGGTGAGAAACAAGTCCCTTCTGCACGAGACAAAATGTACGTACTGCAGAGAGGACAATCTCATTTGTTCCTCGTTCACCCTTGCCAGCGTGGAGAGGAGTGTGGATACGTCCTCCGAATCTTGCTCCTTACTCAAGGTAAAGGGAGCCAAAGATTCTGTAAGAGCACGTGAAAGAGCCCGCAGGATAGTCTCCGAAATGGAACTGAGTTCCAGGAGCTGCCTTCCCACCTCCTCAGAGGACAGGAGAGACTGCTCCGAAAGAGGGAGAACGGAATCCTTCTTCAAAGGCTTCGTCAAAAGAGGTAGCAATGCCGGCGTGACCGGAAGCGGCGCACGCGGCAGAGCAAAGGACGAAAGAAGGTTCCGTGAAGCCTTAGGCCAAGGCAACTTCCTTTGAGCCGCCAAGGGCACGAAGAAGTCTGCCTGTGTTGCAGCAGCCAGATAAGGCAAAGCATGTTCCGGAGCTGTGCCATACGGCACCAGAAGCGGAACTGCTGCTGGAGGCAACCCGCTGCCGGCAGGAGCGGGCTTGGCGAACAAACGAGAAAGCTGGAAAGCCACTGACGGTGATTCTTCAAACCGGAAGTAGCTGTCCTCCTCCTTCGCCCACCGGAAGTCTGCCATCGCCGACGGACCCGACGCCGAAGGCGTGGTCGAAGACGAAGCCCCTTCCGGGAAATAACGCGAAGTGACTTCCGCGGCCGCTTCAAGCGCTACCCTGAAGCTGGCCGGAGCCGCCGAAGGCAGCTGCTCCTCGTCCACAGACCCAAGGTCCGAAACGCCACATGAAGGGGATGGCTCATAGCCCAAGGAACCCGACAAATGACGCTGCGAGGACAGGCCGGAAGCCAAAAGCCCCTCCTGTTGGTCATCGACGAAACTCACGCCCTGGCTAAGAGGAGGGTGAGAAACGCCAGCAACCGACGGCAGCTGAAGGGAGGAGCTAGCAGACACCACCGGAGTGTGTGGCTGCTGCTGATCCAACAGAGGCAGAAAGCCCGAATGCCCAGGAGAACGACCGAATTCGAAATCCGCCGGCATCCCAACGGACGCGGCGAGAACCGAACCGGAAGAACCGGGAGGAGCCGGAAGAGCAGACGCAACGGCATAGCTATGCCATGGCTGTGGAGTCTGCCAGCTACAACCCGGAAGCCCTAGGCCGGAACCGGAAGTGACAGAGGACTGTGCACGACCAGCTGGACCCACACTTCCCGCCCAGGCAGGAAGGGCAGCTGCCGGAAACGGCTGCTGAAACTGGGCAAAGCTCGAACCGGAAGGGACCATGGTCTGTCCGCATACCAGTGAACCAACACTTCCGGCCGGAACCGGAAGAGAAGCTGCCGTAAACGACTGCTTACGTAGTTCGTGGCTCGAACCGGATGGGACCATGGTCTGTCCGCTTTCCAGTGAACCACTACTTCCGGCCGGAGCCGGAAGGGAAGCTGCCGTGAACGACTGCTTACGTAATTCGTAGCTCAAACCGGCAGGGACCATGGTCTGTCCGCTGTCCAGTGAACCACTACTTCCAGGAACTGGAAGTGCAGCTGCCGCGGACGGCTGCTGCGAGCACATACCTTGCGACGACCGTATCCCAAAAGGGACCTGCTCAGGTGCACTCCCGCAAGCGGAAGCCACCGAGCGCCGGCCGAGAAGAGAAACGCCTCCCTGCTCACGGCCTCCAGCACCAACGCCGAAGCCAGCAGGCTGGACAGGTGATCCGGAAACAGCAGGACAGGAAGCCAGCGACCGAGGGTCGCACACCCCCGGGAGGGGGGCAGAGCTGGAAACAGGGTCCGTCCGCGCCATCTCTGTACGCACGAGCGTCCTAATTTCTGGAAGCAAAGAGGACAAAATGCTAGCCACAAGAGTGCCAGCCTCCGGCACAGGTACCGGGGTCAAAACGGCCGTGGTAGTAGAAGTGCCCGCCGCCCGCGAGCCAGACGAAGTCTCCTCCGGCGCCGAAATGGGCACCGAAAAAACAAAGTTAGTCTTCGGGTCAGAAACGTGAACCGTGGGGTTCCTAGCCGAAGAAGTAGAAGCCGAGGACTTAGGTTTGCCAGGGCCTTTGCCCTTACTCTCGGCCTTAGCCGCTCTCTTTTTCTCACTATCCGACATGCTGTCGCGCAAGAAAAACAGACTACTGAAAATACACAAGTCTCTAGGACGTAAAACTTCAGCAGAATAAACTAGCACAAAGTACAAGTTACAAGGAGGTAATAGTGCTACTGGTCAACGCTAAAAGTCCGAGCACGGACCCAAACTAACCAGCGAAAAACACCACGTGTAAGCGAAAAATGGCGACCAAAATGGCGGCCACAGCAACAAACTACCGAGTAAAATTCACAAGTCCGCGGACGAGAAAATTCTCAGCAGAATGGCAATGCAAACAACAACAAAATGAAACGATCTCACCGCTAGAAACAGCAATGAGCAGACGGGGAGCCAAGGCCGGTGGGTGTCAAGCAGACAGCAAACAACAGCCTAGGAGCGAAATCAGCACGACCTGTCTCTCTGGCTGAAAGATGTCGAATGAGGGTGTCTCGTACTGGGTACGAGATCTGTGGCGTGACACGCTACGGGAGGCAACCCAGGGTAGCAAGCTTGCTACTTTTTTAGCTTGGGTTGCTTCCCTTAGACTATAGACGGGATAGCGTTTCAGTTTACCTAGCATCTCGACTGCGTCAATGCTAATATGTGACTCGGAGTAAGAATATGTAATTTAATCCACAATACAGGTCTCGAACAACCCTATCAATCTCTGGACACAAAACCTGTGCAACGTTCATGTTTATGGCTTAGAGTTGTTTTAGCATGGTGCATTCATGTACTGAAATTAAAGTGTCTAACTGTTTCTGATACTTTGCATGACTTTTTTGTTTCAAGAATCTTCTGTACTTTCAACTCAAAGCTTCTCAGTCCCAGAAAGACATCAAAGAACAGCATAATGCCCTTTATGCTATTTTTTTTATTTGAAAAACTTGCACAACAAAAAGTAAGTAAGTAAAGCACTCACCTTGGATTTGTTTCACCACAAGTACGCATATTTCTGTGAGTGCTAGTGGGTTGATTCTGTGCAGACAGAAAAAAAGACCACATAAGTGGATCATCTACATTTATTAAAAAATCAATGAAATACAACAATGTCCATGTAACTCGATGGGATCAGAGAAAGGCAACTCTTGTGAGTTTATTCCAAGACTACGTTTATTTACACATTCTCAGTCTCACTATCCTCCCCGGGCTCTCTATCCTTGAGAAAGTAATTTAGCAAATAAAGAAACAAGATGAACTTACCTGTGTTCAAAGTCTGTAATGAAGTTTTCGTACAGCTGCAAAACAGATAGGAAGAAAAGATTACCATCAATATTTGTGTATTTAACAAGTTAAAAACATTGTGTCCCAATTCAATACATAATACAATAAATTTTTTCTCTCCAATTATGCTTCATAATAACACTACAGCCCCCAACCCGAACTGTATAACTCTTGGGGTGATTAGAGACAGCTTTTTTTGTCAATTGTACCCCTTTACTTAAAGGCACAGTAAGCCTCCCGTAAACCATCACAGATACGGTCAGGCTTTTACACACAGTACAAACACCCTTTCATTTAAACACTCACCGATTGAGAACATCCTAGGTGCCCTCCGTAAAGAGCGAACAATTTTCAAAGAATTTATTTTTTGCGTGGTTTATCTTACCCCTGAGCCATCGTGAACCCGTGTGATCCAGTTTCCCTTTTTCACAATGTAGTCGTCAGTTAGTCATTTGAATGCGACTCGATGTGAGCTTATCTACAATAGCACGTTTTTATGCACGAAACAAACGGCTGTGATTCACAAGAACTCTAGCGATGGCTTTTGACTGTTGAGAGGAACGGCGATATATGCATAAACTGTGGTCTGCTACGACCCTTGCGTGACCCTGCTTCCGGGCTTTTCTTTTTTCAAACTTTCACAACTTCGAATTATACTGATCTTGTCTTGATGAAAAAAGAATTCTTTTATGATTAAAGAATGTTTGTGTAACAAGCTGTCAATTTATTATTTAGATTTTAAAAGTTAGGTCTAGCGCAAAAACGCACCACGGTCCAAAAACATTCTGATAATCATTGATCCACGGCTATCGCCAGTTTACATCGATAGAATGAGACCCGAAGGGAAGTAACTCATTTTTGACCTGAGTTCAGGATGGGTCCAAAAAGTGTTCGAGACAATCTGCAAAATTAATTCTTTAAAAATTGCTCGCTCTTTACGTAGGGCACCTTGGATGTTCCCGTTTGGTGAGTGTTCAAATGGAAGGGTGTTTGTACTGTGTGTAAAAGCCTGACAGTATCTGTGATGGTTTACGGGAGGCTTACTGTCCAAGCGTGATTTCCGGTATTGAATATTCATAACAGCCGTCCAGCACCAAAACGAGGCGCCATTGTTGTAGAGGAGCAAGTCCACGAAAATAAATTCTTTAAAAATTTCTCACGCTCGACAGAAAGCAGCCAGGATGTTCCCGTTCGGTCAGCGTTCAAATGGAAGTATGCTTGTACTGTATGTAGACGCTCGGGGAGCTCTGTGATGGTTTACGGGAGGCTTACTGTGCCTTTAAGCACTGGTATGCTATACAACAACAACCACAACAGCATCAACTGTTACTCAAAACAAGTTAACGCAAAGTCAGTTATCAGGTATAAATTAATAAACGGACCATTAACTCACCTTTACCAAAGTGTCTCCCTTTGCAAACACTGGTGTCTTGACAAATGCACTCAGTTTCAGTGTCAGCTGGTGCCATAATCTGCAGATAAAAAATATAGAACAATGAACTTTTCTGTTTGCACACAGGAGGCATTGGCCTTTGCACAAGGTTCAAATTCTGGTTATGTTGAATTTTACTCTTTAGCGCTGTAAATTCTGGGACTTTTTATTTCTGCTGCAATATGAGCCTCTGCATTTGCATTTAACTTGCTCTTTTAGTTTTAAACATAGTCATTTGAATTACCATTCGATTTTGAGTAACGGAATGAACTGTACTGTACAGATGCATTTTTTTTACATGGGGTTTAGAAGGGAAACATCGCTGCAGCCATTTTGAGAACGAAATGAATAAGCAAATTTCTTTCTTTATTTGGTGTTTAACGTCGTTTTCAACCACGAAGGTTATATCGCGACGGGGAAAGGGGGGGGAGATGGGATAGAGCCACTTGTCAATTGTTTCTTGTTCACAAAAGCACTAATCAAAAATTTGCTCCAGGGGCTTGCAACGTAGTACAATGTATTACCTTACTGGAAGAATACAAGTTTCCAGTACAAAGGACTTAACATTTCTTACATACTGCTTGACTAAAATCTTTACAAAAATTGACTATATTCTATACAAGAAACACTTAACAAGGGTAAAAAGAGAAACACAATCCGTTAGTCGCCTTTTACGACATGCTGGGGAGCATCGGGTAAATTCTTCCCCCTAACCCGCGGGGGGTGCTTTTTCATTTACCCAAGACACAAATTACTAAATTATAAGCAGTTTTGAAACTCAATCCCTCAATTACTTTCAGCAGAATTAATAGTTTCATTAAAAAAAGTGACTTGTATCAAACTTAAAAATGGCACAATACATAAAATCAATACTCTGACAAGGGAAACAACCGCTGTATATTACCCTAAAGTGCCGCAAAATGATTGCATCCCCTGGAGATTACTTTCTCAGATTTGCTCTAAAAGACGAATTCTGGAATTGGGAAATAACTCCGTCAGGACTTTTATGGGTTGTGGTAGAGGTGCGTTTCCTTGCAAACATTGAGCCAAGGACACATGACGTCTCAAGACTGGTGACTAGATCTGTGCACTGAGGGACGCAATCACATCTGCAATGCGGATTGTTACTGTCAATGTCAGCTCTGATGTGTTGAATGAAAAGAGCGTTATTATTTTAAGCAGACAGTGAGCGCACTCTGCCCAGTCACCAGTAATTCGCCAACAATGTCACGTGTAGCTTGACTCAGTGTTTCCATGGAAAAGCAAGGGAAAACAAGGGAGAGCAACCCATAAAAACTTGACTATTCTTAATGTTATGCTTATACCTTGCAATTTATATGTTAGTTGTTATATTGTTTTTTTCTCTCAATTTAATTCTTCCGGCAATTCAACATAACCCAATTTAGGGGTTTGTGAGGGTGAACGGAACAAAGGGTGAATGGAACAAAGAAACAAGAAGAGCAAACGCTCGATCCAGTCACTTTCGCAGTTCTGAATATTATATGAGGCATCAGATGGACAGGAAGAAATTGCTATTCACAACACAATGAGTCACGTTCACATAAAATTTGAGCCCGGTCACTTTTATAGTTTCCGAGAAAAGCCCAACGTTAAGTTGTGTGTTGCCGAACAGAAAAGGCTAGTTATCTCCCTTGTTTTTCTGATAACGTTCGTAAAAGGCTACAGATGTAAATACTTTGATGTAAAGAATAATCCTACAAAGTTTCAATCACATCCGATGAACTTTGTCAAAGATATAAAATGTCTAATTTTTCCTTTGACGCTGACCTGTGACCTTGAAAAAGGTCAAAGGTCAACGAAACCATCGTTAAAGTGTAGAGGTCATTGGAGGTCACGACTAAACAAAATATGAGCCCGATCGCTTTGATAGTTTCCGAGAAAAGTCCAACGTTAAGGTGGTGTCTACGGACGGCCGGCCGGACAGACTAACACTGACCGATTACATAGAGTCACTTTTTCTCAAGTGACTCAAAAACTGCGTTTAGAAGGACGTTTATTTTAATTTCAAGATTGCACTTGAAGTTGAAGTTTGAAAGTAATGAAACAAAAAAAAGCTTTCTCAATAATAAAATGTTAACTTTTAATTTTTATATAGGGTATGCATCCGCATGAGCCAACCATCAATAGCACGCACCATCGTATTCAAACAAAACACTTCACAACTGAAATGAAATGAGAGAAGCCACCGAAGTGAAATCCTAGCAGATGATAAAGGTATACTAAAACACACTCATCCTCTTTCTTTCTCTCAGTCTCAGTCTCACTCTCAGGGCTGATCAATTTTGATTAGTCAGGCCAGACACTAAAAACGGTATTTTCACCAACTGAAATCTCAGAAATTTGGCAGTGGTCTTTCATCACAAAGTACATACTTCTTGTTATAGTAGTCCTCTAACTCTGCCCAGTCTGAAGCAGGCTCTCCAGTACTCTTTCGCTGTTGTTCAGCTAAATAAGAAGAAACGTCTCTCGGCATGTTGAACGATCTTGTCCGGAAGCGGCCTAATGCCCGTTTACTCAAATTTACCCAAATCAATATTTAGCACATTTATTTTCTGCTTTGGCTTTCAGCATTCTTTGAACTTCAAGAATTTCTATTTAAATTGTATTCCTTATTTAATTTCTCGTGTACACAATAAATTTCTGACGTTGTATCTGTTTATTATTGTTATTTTAGTGTATTTAGGTAAACCTATTCTTACCAGTTTGCGCATGCCTGTGGATATTCACTTCCGATTCAAGGTTTTCTACTAATGGTGAGAGCTTTCGACGCGTAATTATTTTATAATTTCAAATTGCTTTCATTGGAATTGTAGAGAACGCTAAATGGAGTGGTTTTGCTAGGAAGTGTGTTCTCGTTCTTACCCTCTTCATCAAAGCACTAAAGTATTTTGATACGTTTATGGTACGAAATGCACCTGTCTTGTAAACAAAGCCTTTGATTCCTCATGCTACTGGTCGGATTTTTTGTAATAAAAATTGTTCAGAATACGGATAGAATATTCTGTCAAATGTAAGTATGCTGTTTATGTTTGGTTTATATTCACACACACGTTACCCAGTATATTTGTGTGATGAGTGACTTCATGTCCTGCAACATAATGTTCAATGAACTCATATTCTAAATCACATTGTCATTCACTCATTGATAATGATATTGAGAATGATATTGATGCATTGCAAGAATTACAATTTTTGCTCTGTCAGGTTGAAGTAAAAGTGTAGATAAATGTGTGTATTTCCTGTCATATTATCCTCCCGGGACAAGAAAAGTTTTTATTTAGGATATGAAAATTGAAATTAATAAATAATAAGAATGAATTGCTATAACTGTATACCTATAAGTATAGAGTCTTACAGTTACATGTATAGGTGTTGTCTACTACATTACAGTCACAGTGGTCTGTCTTGCCACAAAGGAAAGGACTTCTGTAGTTTTGCTGACCAATGATGTGCAAAAACTGTCAGAAGTCAATTTTGATAATGATTCTTTAGTATTTTGAAGAGAGTCTTAGAGAACTGGCACTGCGCTCTAGATTTCGAATAAGTTAGCATCTGCTCATGAAAAGGGTAGCCACAATATTTACTTTTAAATTACTACACCTGAGCTGACTGGGCCAAATGCAACCGCTATCACCCTTAATCAAAATTAATGGGCAACCCAAAACAGGGTGATGCTATGCAAATCCCATACATGACAGACAATGCTTGTTAATTATTGAGATCACTAGGTTGACACAATGATATGACACTGACAATCCAGCAACAGATTTGCACTGATTTGTTATCATTTGAAACTCCTTTATCCTAGATTTGTTTTAAGACTTTAAATCCATTCCATGTTGATGACATTAATTATAAGTTAATGATAAAACATCAGCCAAAAAAAAGCGTTATCCTGTTCACAACATGTGTCAGATTCACAGAGCATTTTCAATTATAAAAGTATTATGGGTTCACTGATTCCGAGGTCGGCTGTTACTGTTAGTGTTCTGGATGAAAGCGAAATTTGACCACATTAGCTTTACTTGATGGTTGTTAATGGCATACATACACACACGCACATTTACTAGTGATTAACAAGGGCCGTACGCCTTATTAACTGTTTGCGTAGTGTCCAGTTTCTCTTCACATCAATCATGATTGATGATAATAAGAAGAACAGGAAACTAAAGTTTAGCCGCAGAGTTGATTGCAAGATTCTTGATAGTGATATTGACAGTGGACTCTCGAGAAAAATAGTGAAAACTTATCTGAATAGTTATTTGTTAAAATAGAAGGGAAAAAAAGAAAAACTGTGTAGGTAGTAAACTGTTTTCTGTTATAACTATTACCGTGGAACCTACCCCCCCCCCCCCCCATCTTCCAAGACCTACATTTTTGGGGGTAAAGTTACAGATGTTAAGAACACTTCAACAGAAAATCTGAAAAAGAAGGTCTTAAAATCGTCGCGATATAACCTTCGTGGTTGAAAACGACGTTAAACACCAAATAAAGAGTAAAGAAAGAAAGGTCTTAAAAAGGGAGACGTCTTACAGGCATGGGAATTGTCCGGCGAAAGGCAAATGTCCGCCGAATTTATTTTTTGTTCCGCCGAAAAAGCAAAAGTGTCCGCCGAAAAAATAAATGGGGGAGGCAAAAATGGTTTTAAAAACTGAATTTAATGGCAAACTTGGAGTTTAGATGACACCAAATTGCACCAATTGGGTTCTTTGGAGAAGAAAAAATCCGGGGGGACATGCCCCCGAACTCCCCTAGCAGGGCCAGGCGCTTCGCGCCGTCGACTTTGCCATTACTTACAAATTTTCAGCCTTTTTTACTTTTTTCAATTCCCATGCCTGGTCTTAACTTAAGGCGTGGGGGGGGTGTGTGTTCCACTGTAGTGTTAAACTTAAACTTTAAAAAAAAGGTGCAGTGCATGAGTCAAAGCATCGCTGAAGCAACTTTTTGTTGCAGATTACGACAAACAGTAAAAAGCTTTACACAACAATCTCACAGATGCCTACACATAACTTAAGTTTTGCAGGGGTGGGAGTTCTTCCGTCCTAGACGGATTTCCGTCTCAGGAAGAATTTGGCAACTTTTTTTTTTATCTACCTTTTTTTTGTTAATCCCTGGCAGCTGTTGTTTACACTGGGTTTGTGCATAGACCATTTATCCTGGACCGCCAACTAGCTCTCTCTCTGCTCTTTCTCTCTATTACGAGGTAGCGGCCTCTCGCATTTAGGAACCTACGCTTACATGGCCTTTCAGAAATCAGGGGGATGTCGTATCCGGTGTCGATTGTAAACATGGACGAAGTTGCCGAGGTAAGTTCTGAAAATGCTAAAATAAACTCAGCTGAAGTGCATATGGAACATGTTTTTCGATGAGTTTTGTTAAGTTTAGTTTGGAGTTTTGGAAAATCCAGTTCATTGTCACCTCCCATTGTCACAAATAACTGGAGCGTGCTTTCTTTTCACTGTCTTCGAATCGCTGGCCTTTCAAACCGGACGCTAAGCGCCCCTGAAAGTCGAGCGTCGTAACCTCGAAGGGTCACGTGACGAGTTGGCGGTCCAGGCTATTTGGTCTATGGTTTGTGTGACCGATGTGGTTGTGACCTCAGACCGATCTCAATAATATCTGCTCACCCACATCTTTATATAATAATAATATTAATAATAAAACATTCTTTTATAGTGCTGTTCACCGCCAAATGGCAGTCTCATGGCGCTTTACATTAGACATTAAAATTTAACATTTTACATATAAAAAGTTTTCTCGTAAAAAATAACATAGACATAAGATAATCTAGAAAAAAATGTTTTTAAAAAGATGGAGAAAAAAAACACGTAAGATAAGTAATAGACAGAGAGTTACACATAAAAAGTCTGACAATAAAACAGAACTCGCATATAAGCGTACAGATCTAAAACAGAATGAAGATGTTACATAGACTGTGGGGCAACAAATTAAACAACAGGGATTCAGTATATGTAGGGGGCAGCAATGTCATGTCAGTTTGGGGAATGTGGCATCTTAGTTGCTATCTAATTGAAAACCCACATCTTTATACCCTTCTTGCAGGGATTCAGAGACCTTCAGTGGTGTGGTAGAGAAAACTTGCATTCCTGATCTATGAACCAGTGGTATTTAGCTTCTGATACATTGAGTCCTTAAGAAAGTTAGCAAGTGAGACAAACTTAGTTAAAACATATTTCTCTTTTAATTCAAGCTATGACAACAATCATTTTCGAATATAACTCCTGAAATGATGAATTGAAAAGCAACATCTGTGTATAGCATTAGCAAGGGATATAACTCCGGGGGTTTCTGTTTTTGTCTAAATCTTCTTTTTTAACCTGAGCAGTTAGCCCTTTTGAAGGTGTTCAATGATGAAACAAACTGACTTGAAACTTGTTTCTCATTTGGTTCAAGCTATGGTTGAACAATTAATGAATTATATGAGAATATACCACCTGCAATGATAAAATCATAAGCTACAAGTAAAGATGTGTAATACAAGGGAGGTGACTTATTTTCTGTGTTTGCCTAACTTTTTGTTAGCATGGCGGTTTTCCTTTGATGTGGCACTGGTACACATGTTTTCAATCAAAGACAAAACTAGGTGATGAAATACCTTCAAGTTTACAAGATTGTTTAATTTTGTGCAGTCCAAATTTTCAGTTTTTGTTTAAGCAAGGAGAGGCTTCTAAAACCCTTCTTGAAATTTGTTTACCACTTGTTTTTGAAGACCCCCTAGCAAGAGTATAGAGGTTTTTGATTTTGGGCATTCACACACACACACCACCCCCCTCCAACAAAAATAATTAAAACAATGTGTGTGTGCTGTTTTCAGTTTTAAAGCCATGAGAGGCTCAAATAGCCCCTCTTGAATTGCTAAAATTCATTTTCAGCTGGTTAGTTACAAATACCTGTAAGTTTACAAGATTTTTCAATTTTGTGCAGCTCCTTTTTAAAGTTTTTGTTTAAACGAGGAGAGGCTTCTAAAACCCTTCTTGAAATTTGTTTACCACTTGTTTTTGTAGACCCCCTAGCTAGAGTGATACAACCAAACATCTTCAAGTATAGAGGTTTTTGATTTTGTGCATCATCCCCCCCCCCCCCCCCCCCCCCCCATTTTTAAAATTTTGTTTGTTTGCTGTTTTCAGTTTTAAAGCCGGGAGAGGCTCAAATAGCCCCTCTTGAATTGTTAAAATTAAATTCATTTTCAGCTGGTCAGTTACAAATACCTTCAAGTTTACAAGATTTATATATTATGCATCTCTAAAAAGCTTGTTCTAAGATTTAGAGTCAGGAGAAGCGACCTAAACCCTCCCTAAAATGCTAAAATTCATTTTTGGCTGGGGTACACTGCCCCCCTAGACCCCCCAGCAAGGGCCCTGCCCCTGAACCCCGCCGGGGCCATAGCGTCCCCTGGACCCCGGCCTTCCAAAATGATAGCAACATTTTGGGCTCCCACCCATGGAATTGCTAAAATTCATTTTCAGCTCGTCAGTTACAAATACCTTTAAGTTTACAAGATTTATATATTATGCATCTCTAAAAAAAACTTGTTTGTTCTAAGATTTAGAATCAGGAGAGGCCACTTAAACCCTCCCTAAAATCTAAACAACGAAGTGACTGTGGTAAGAGGCCACTTAAACCCTCCCTAAAATGCTAAAATTCATTTTTGGCTGGGGGGGGGGGGGGGGGGGGGGCGCTGCTCACGGCTATGTGCGGTATGCGTGAATGGACCCACATACCATCTTAGGTAATCAACACAATGTCTTGACATAAAGAACCCAAAATAGAAACTAAGTAAGAACTCTCCCTCTCACTGAGACAAATAGACTTCTAGGTAGGCTTTTGAGTCCATATTTGACGTAATTAGTGCGCGTGTGGGACCTGATGTGAGCCTGTGTCTCACAGGCTGTGAGACCACGCTTTCCCACCCAGAGAAGTTATTTCATAAAACATTTGCAGTTTTTGAATCCTTCCAAAAAAAGTTCAAGCCAATGTAAGTTTTAACTTGGTATTTTTTCAAACGGATAGCTGTCTGAGGCATGACTAAAAGCCCTAGGGGCTCCATGCACCTGGACGTGACAAGTTCAGTAACTTTAAAAATTGTTTTGTAAAATATAACTACAATTTTCCATTGTATTATTGTCTGCCTGCGCTGAATCCATGGTAGTTTAGTATCGTGCTGTCATTTACTGATTTAGAGATCACTGTTAGGCTGTACAATGTATGCTTCATTTTGAATGTTAAAGCTTCCACAGAATGCATCAGTTTTTGAGTTGCTTTATGCTGTTTAGTTTTATCTGTTTGCACAATCATAGATCTGGCATTTCACAGATTTTGTCTTATTTATTTGTCTGTAATATATATATATACATATTCATTTGTTTTTCTTCTGAATTACTGTTCTTGTTGAATCCTTTGAAGCATTCGTTCGCATTATTACTTTTTAGTTTTAATATATATAAGAAACAGCTATGTGAAAATGAAACAGCAATATTATGTTGATTATGCAAGGTGGTTGCTGTTTTATCAGAGACTGCCCTTTTATTGTACAGTGGTACCTGTGATGTGAGGCCCCTCTTCTTATGAGAGGACACCTCCCCAATATAGGATTAGGACTTGTAGTTTTTGTGCTCCGTTTATTGTCTTGGCTAAAATAGATACATGCCACCTCCCAATGTAGGGAACACATGTGGCTTGTCCCAAAGGGTTTCCTTTATTAAAATTAAAAATAGTGAATATTATCAAATATCAATATCAGTCAGAAAAAGAGGCTTCATGTGAAAACTTGTTCAATGTTGATTTATAGAGAAAGGCTGAAGTTCAGGTGAGGTTACAATTGTCAGAAGAGATGAAACTGCATGATGTGTACTCTTGTTCTGAGATAAGTATGTAATTTGTAAGTACAGTCCTTCCTGTGAAAACAGAAAACTGTTTGGTCCACTATCTCAAATCTGACCAGGCTTTTTTAGTTTTATATATGGGATAAGCACATACCTCCACAAGGACACATACAAACAATCAGCATACTGACTGGTTCCTATGCAGAGTGAGATTTTTAATGAATTAATTTTCACAGTTTGCCACTTGGGTGTTTTATTTTTTGGAAATGTTTAATTAATTTGCAAAACAAAACAAAATCAGAAAAATCTCACTCTGCACAGGTTGTCGTTGATTATTTTGGTGCATGCAGTCCAAATGGAGGGATGTTGTAAACTCTAATCCCATGTCATTTGTAAAAGCCTGGCCGGATCTGAGATGGTGAGTAAAATAATTCATATCAGAAGGATTGCGCTTTTAACTAAAGTTTGTCAAATGTAGGTTTTCTTTTGCCTTTTAATGTTATGATTTCATGCTTTCAGACTTCATGGTACCCACCACAGTACCCTCCTTTAGCAAAACTGCGTGTAACACTTCTTGATGTTGAAGTGTGTTTGCTCTTCTTAGATCGTATCAGACCTGAAGAAAAATGGGGGACCAGTAAGTTTATTTGCCTTTTTGAATTTTTTTCATTTCATCCCCTGGTTAGTTCTCTTGAGTTCCATTTGTGTCTCTTTTGGTCGTTGTAATCTTCTGCATGAACAGCATATTTTGGTCTCAATCTACTAACTTTTCTGTCTTCATAAACTTAGTTTCCATTTTGTTCTCTTCTTGTTTTCTCTTTGGCAGTAAAATACAATAAAATGTGATGTTCACTTTTCTTGTGCCTTGCTTTGCCCAGCTGACATTACCATTATTTTCAGTTACTCATGCTTTTGTACCATTGTAGTTTTACAACCCCCTCTTCTGGTTATGGCTTCCTTACTTTAAATCATAACATAAAATAATTGGCAGCACACTAAGTTCTGCTTTTTGTTACTGCTGGTTTGCATCACATACAGATTGATCAACTTATGTTTTTTAATTCAAAAAGAAATTGGTACACATGGACTGCTGATGTTCCAAAATCTAGAATTAGTAGGTCGATGTACTAAACATTCGGATAACTAACCTTCCTTGCTTTTGATTCATGTTTGTCTAATTTTTTTCTGTTAGTGTTTTACAGTAACTGTAACTGATACTTATTCTGGTAATCCATTTCATGACATCTCTGTTCTTACGTTGCTTGTCGACTCTCTCCAGACAGATTTTCTACTGTCTCACACACACCTTGCCAGTGCAACTGTATAGATCTGTGTTTCTAGCTAATTTTAACTTGATGCAGTCCGGTGCATCCCGCTAGCGCTACGTGTCATTTGTGCTACGTATCGTTTGAGCTATTTTCTGTAGTGCTATCGACACAAATTGCCAAAAACAGTAGTGCTATCGGCACGTAGTGCTATTGCCAAAATTCACACATGCCATTATCAGTACGTCTCAATAGAACTACGTGTCGATATCACTATTTTTGAAAAACCAATGTACTGTAGCGCTACGTGTCGATAGCACTATACTACAATGCATGTTCAAACGGCAGACACTTCCCTTTGTGTGTGCGTGTGAGTGTGTATATAATATTGTCTGCATGGCTGTCTGTCGGATCTGTATGTCTGTCTGTCTCTGTCTCTCTCTCATCTCTCTTTTTTTCACCACGTATTTATTTCATGGTTGTTGTTGGTGTGTGTTCCCCCTCCCCCCTCTCTCTCCCTCGCATGATACCGTATATACATACACGGATGTTTTTCTGTGTGTGAGTTTGTGTGTACGATACCGTGTGTACGTATGTGCGGGTGTGTGTGTGTGTGTGTGTATGTAATGAAGAGAGAGAGAAAGAGAGAGAGCGGTAATTGAATTTGCCTTTTACCGAATGAAAACTATTGTCAAACAGGGTTCGTACAGGTCATGGAAAACCTGGAAAGTCATGGAATTTGATTTTTAATTTTCCAGGCCTGGAAAGTCATGGAATTTCAATTCAAGTCATGGAAAGTCATGGAATTTAACAAAAATAAGAAAGAAAGAAAAATTAACCTTTAGCACGCCAGCGGCGATTTTCGTTGCGAGAATAACGGTATTTTTAACGGCACTTGAGCCAAAGCGAGGCTCACTTCCTTCCGTTATCTCGTCGTCGTGTCGTCTGCGCTGCATTTGAGTCGGTTTCGTCGAAGTTTTCTGCTTTTGTTTTTGCATCGATAAAGTACTTTAGCGCTTCGAAAAGCAAGATGGAGGATGATGAGTTTGAAACTCTCTTTCGAGTTGTTGCTTGACAACAAAAAGTATGCGGAATTGGAACGAATTACTGAGGAAGATCTTCGCAATGAACTGTGTATCGCGGTGAAAAAATGACAGTTCGTCAAGTCACACTCACAGTGACGGTTACGAAACGGAATTTACGAAAGTGCAGATGGATACAAACAGTGGCTGGTCCAGTTTAGTGAAATGACAGGACCAGCAAACATTACCGATAATCTGACTGCGTA